>NW_027207752.1:0-111000 GCF_963455315.2 Globicephala melas
CGTTTGTTGTAAGAAATGTCATAGGGCACTGTATGCCGTCCAACCCCTCTGTTGCATTTGAGCCACAGGAAGTAAATGCATTCGTTTGATTAAGCTCCTTGAACGTGCAACGACGTTGGCGAAGCGCTGCCCTTTTCGCTGGAAAGCTTTTGTTTGTACGGCCTTCCAACTGCCTCAGGGTACACACTTCTAAACAGCCTTACATTCCATGCTGGTGTGCCCCCAATTAGGAATTTGGGCTCTTCTGTGAGACACCAATGTGCGTCCCAAATGAAACCGGGGGGCTCCCCCAGGACGTCTGCGGACGGCAGTCGGTTGCCAGCTGTTTACTTCCAGCCGGAGAAAGAAAACGAGGACAGCTTCCCCAGGGACGATTCTGGACCCTTGGGACCATCCAGAATCACCAAAGCCTAAACTTTGCACGGCCTGGGGAACGCTCTTCCTCATGTCCAGCAATCCCCACGTCAAAACCTTTCTCAGCAGAGGCAGGCACCCTCTCCCTTGTACCAGATAGCTCGGCAGAGCCTTCCGAGAAACATGCTGCGTCATTCAGCTTGAACGTGGGACGCGGAGGGGAGAGGACGCTTTCTCCCCGTTTGGAGGCGCCTTGCGCTTGGCTTCAAAGCTGCCTGAACAGCACTAGCGGCCCGACGTCTCTGCATGGCAGGATTGTCGTTGTGGGCCGAGGCTGCGTGTTCTCTCAAAGCGAAAACCGTGCTGGCAATCCCTTTCTAGAAACTCCTCCCACGGCACCACATGGTCAGCTCCGGCCGAACGAAAGGTGACCTCAGGCCTCAAGGTAAGTTCCAGTGTTTCATGTCGGGGGAGTTGGGTGTGCAGTGGTTTCCATGAGGCCATACTCCACCACGGAGTGCCTTAACTCTGCGACGCTCCTGGGGGCACACAGGATAGGAGCTCGTTCGCCAATTTCGCAGGATGACTTCTCTCCGTGCCGGAACGGCGGCTCCTGGCTTCTGAGGAAACTTAGCCTAAACAGGGCCCTGGAGAAAGCTCTTCACGTTCATAGCAAGGGCAACGTACTGCTCTCTGGCTTGTCTGGGTTGAGCGCCCCAGTCGTCAAAGAGCCTCGCGAAGGCAGTGCTGCGCAGACTCCCTTTGCCAGTCGCACGGCCTCCTTGACTGAAAGAGAACGGCAGTGCCAGAAGGCACCGTGCTGACGACTGGCTCCAGGAGGAGACTCGGGACAGCACTCTCACAGAAGCGAAAGCTGGGCTGTGGGCCCAGCCTGAGGACCGGCACGTTTTCCACACTTAACACAGCTAAGGCATGAGCCAGACGACAGCCTTGGTCACTGAGGCCTATCTAAGGTACTGCCATACTTACCCACTAGATCCCACGCAGAGGTCCCTGTGCCCAAAAGGGCCTCCACGGAAGGGCCCTGTTCCTCCCGTGTGTTTCCTTGAGGTAATCAGAAACCACTGAGGATAACTACGTGAGCTCCGCTTTGAAACTGGGCGACCCTGGGCAAACCTTATTCCCCTCCGTGGTAGACGAGACAGTTGCGGGTCCTAAGCTGCCTGAAGCACACTCCTCGCGCCCACCTTCTGTTTGCTGCTGGAAGGCCTCACATAAGAGGACTGAGTTTACTCGTGACGGAAGCCGTCTGAGTGTACTCGTGTGAGGCCTGCTGCTCTCATTTCCTTGCTGGCAGCTTCAGCAAGAGCACTCTGGAGCTCGCCGACAAAAGAATTGTGAGCCCCCCCCCGGCCTCAAGTAAAAGTCCAGATTTCCCCCGTCAGTAACACCTCGGAGTGCCATAGGAGCGAAGAAGCATGCGTTAACGGAATGCTTCAACAGTGCTAGGGATTTATTTCACGAGACCCTGTGCACTCACGTTCGTTGTAAGAACTGTCAAAGGGCACTGTAGGCCGTCCAACCCCTCTGTTGCGTTTGAGCCACAGGAAGTAAATGCATTCGTTCGATTAAGCTCCGTGAACGTGCAACGACGATGGCGAAGCGCTGCCCTGTTCGCTGGAAAGCTCTCGTTTGTACGGCCTTCCAACGGCCTCGGGATACACACTTCTAAACAGCCTTACATTCCATGCTGGTGTGCCCCCAATTAGGAATTTGGGCTCTTCTGTGAGACACCAATGTGCGTCCCAAATGAAACCGGGGGGCTCCCCCAGGACGTCTGCGGACGGCAGTCGGTTGCCAGCTGTTTACTTCCAGCCGGAGAAAGAAAACGAGGACAGCTTCCCCAGGGACGATTCTGGACCCTTGGGACCATCCAGAATCACCAAAGCCTAAACTTTGCACGGCCTGGGGAACGCTCTTCCTCATGTCCAGCAATCCCCACGTCAAAACCTTTCTCAGCAGAGGCAGGCACCCTCTCCCTTGTACCAGATAGCTCGGCAGAGCCTTCCGAGAAACATGCTGCGTCATTCAGCTTGAACGTGGGACGCGGAGGGGAGAGGACGCTTTCTCCCCGTTTGGAGGCGCCTTGCGCTTGGCTTCAAAGCTGCCTGAACAGCACTAGCGGCCCGACGTCTCTGCATGGCAGGATTGTCGTTGTGGGCCGAGGCTGCGTGTTCTCTCAAAGCGAAAACCGTGCTGGCAATCCCTTTCTAGAAACTCCTCCCACGGCACCACATGGTCAGCTCCGGCCGAACGAAAGGTGACCTCAGGCCTCAAGGTAAGTTCCAGTGTTTCACGTCGGGGGAGTTGGGTGTGCAGTGGTTTCCATGAGGCCATACTCCACCACGGAGTGCCTTAACTCTGCGACGCTCCTGGGGGCACACAGGATAGGAGCTCGTTCGCCAATTTCGCAGGATGACTTCTCTCCGTGCCGGAACGGCGGCTCCTGGCTTCTGAGGAACCTTAGCCTAAACAGGGCCCTGGAGAAAGCTCTTCACGTTCATAGCAAGGGCAACGTACTGCTCTCTGGCTTGTCTGGGTTGAGCGCCCCTGTCGTCAAACAACCTCGCGAAGGCAGTGCTGCGCAGACTCCCTTTGCCAGTCGCACGGTCTCTTTGACTGAAAAAGAACGGCAGTGCCAGAAGGCACCGTGCTGACGACTGGCTCCAGGAGGAGACTCGGGACAGCACTCTTACAGAAGCGAAAGCTGGGCTGTGGGCCCAGCCTGAGGACCGGCACGTTTTCCACACTTAACACAGCTAAGGCATGAGCCAGACGACAGCCTTGGTCACTGAGGCCTATCTAAGGTACTGCCATACTTACCCACTAGATCCCACGTAGAGGTCCCTGTGCACAAAAGGGCCTCCACGGAAGGGCCCTGTTCCTCCCGTGTGTTTCCTTGAGGTAATCAGAAACCACTGAGGATAACTACGTGAGCTCCGCTTTGAAACTGGGCGACCCTGGGCAAACCTTATTCCCCTGCGTGGTAGACGACACAGTTGCGGGTCCTAAGCTGCCTGAAGCAGACTCCTCGCGCCCACCTTCTCTTTGCTGCCGGAAGGCCTCACATAAGAGGACTGAGTTTACTCGTGACGGAAGCCGTCTGAGTGTACTCGTGTGAGGCCTTCTGCTCTCAGTTCCTTGCTGGGAGCTTCAGCAAGAGCACTCTGGAGCTCGCCGACAAAAGAATTGTGAGCCCCCCCCGGCCTCAAGTAAAAGTCCAGATTTCCCCCGTCAGTAACACCTCGGAGTGCCATAGGAGCGAAGAAGCATGCGTTAACGCAATGCTTCAACAGTGCTAGGGATTTATTTCACGAGACCCTGTGCACTCACGTTCGTTGTAAGAACTGTCAAAGGGCACTGTAGGCCGTCCAACCCCTCTGTTGCGTTTGAGCCACAGGAAGTAAATGCATTCGTTTGATTAAGCTCCGTGAACGTGCAACGACGATGGCGAAGCGCTGCCCTGTTCGCTGGAAAGCTCTCGTTTGTACGGCCTTCCAACGGCCTCGGGGTACACACTTCTAAACAGCCTTACATTCCATGCTGGTGTGCCCCCAATTAGGAATTTGGGCTCTTCTGTGAGACACCAATGTGCGTCCCAAATGAAACCGGGGGGCTCCCCCAGGACGTCTGCGGACGGCAGTCGGTTGCCAGCTGTTTACTTCCAGCCGGAGAAAGAAAACGAGGACAGCTTCCCCAGGGACGATTCTGGACCCTTGGGACCATCCAGAATCACCAAAGCCTAAACTTTGCACGGCCTGGGGAACGCTCTTCCTCATGTCCAGCAATCCCCACGTCAAAACCTTTCTCAGCAGAGGCAGGCACCCTCTCCCTTGTACCAGATAGCTCGGCAGAGCCTTCCGAGAAACATGCTGCGTCATTCAGCTTGAACGTGGGACGCGGAGGGGAGAGGACGCTTTCTCCCCGTTTGGAGGCGCCTTGCGCTTGGCTTCAAAGCTGCCTGAACAGCACTAGCGGCCCGACGTCTCTGCATGGCAGGATTGTCGTTGTGGGCCGAGGCTGCGTGTTCTCTCAAAGCGAAAACCTTGCTGGCAATCCCTTTCTAGAAACTCCTCCCACGGCACCACATGGTCAGCTCCGGCCGAACGAAAGGTGACCTCAGGCCTCAAGGTAAGTTCCAGTGTTTCACGTCGGGGGAGTTGGGTGTGCAGTGGTTTCCATGAGGCCATACTCCACCACGGAGTGCCTTAACCCTGCGACGCTCCTGGGGGCACACAGGATAGGAGCTCGTTCGCCAATTTCGCAGGATGACTTCTCTCCGTGCCCGAACGGCGGCTCCTGGCTCCTGAGGAAACTTAGCCTAAACAGGGCCCTGGAGAAAGCTCTTCACGTTCATAGCAAGGGCAACGTACTGCTCTCTGGCTTGTCTGGGTTGAGCGCCCCAGTCGTCAAAGAGCCTCGCGAAGGCAGTGCTGCGCAGACTCCCTTTGCCAGTCGCACGGCCTCCTTGACTGAAAGAGAACGGCAGTGCCAGAAGGCACCGTGCTGACGACTGGCTCCAGGAGGAGACTCGGAACAGCACTCTCCCAGAAGCGAAAGCTGGGCTGTGGGCCCAGCCTGAGGACCGGCACGTTTTCCACACTTAACACAGCTAAGGCATGAGCCAGACGACAGCCTTGGTCACTGAGGCCTATCTAAGGTACTGTCATACTTACCCACTAGATCCCACGCAGAGGTCCCTGTGCCCAAAAGGGCCTCCACGGAAGGGCCCTGTTCCTCCCGTGTGTTTCCTTGAGGTAATCAGAAACCACTGAGGATAACTACGTGAGCTCCGCTTTGAAACTGGGCGACCCTGGGCAAACCTTATTCCCCTCCGTGGTAGACGAGACAGTTGCGGGTCCTAAGCTGCCTGAAGCACACTCCTCGCGCCCACCTTCTGTTTGCTGCCCGAAGGCCTCACATAAGAGGCCTGAGTTTACTCGTGACGGAAGCCGTCTGAGTGTACTCGTGTGAGGCCTGCTGCTCTCAGTTCCTTGCTGGGAGCTTCAGCAAGAGCACTCTGGAGCTCGCCGACAAAAGAATTGTGAGCCCCCCCCCGGCCTCAAGTAAAAGTCCAGATTTCCCCCGTCAGTAACACCTCGGAGTGCCATAGGAGCGAAGAAGCATGCGTTAACGCAATGCTTCAACAGTGCTAGGGATTTATTTCACGAGACCCTGTGCACTCACGTTCGTTGTAAGAACTGTCAAAGGGCACTGTAGGCCGTCCAACCCCTCTGTTGCGTTTGAGCCACAGGAAGTAAATGCATTCGTTCGATTAAGCTCCGTGAACGTGCAACGACGATGGCGAAGCGCTGCCCTGTTCGCTGGAAAGCTCTCGTTTGTACGGCCTTCCAACGGCCTCGGGGTACACACTTCTAAACAGCCTTACATTCCATGCTGGTGTGCCCCCAATTAGGAATTTGGGCTCTTCTCTGAGACACCAATGTGCGTCCCAAATGAAACCGGGGGGCTCCCCCAGGACGTCTGCGGACGGCAGTCGGTTGCCAGCTGTTTACTTCCAGCCGGAGAAAGAAAACGAGGACAGCTTCCCCAGGGACGATTCTGGACCCTTGGGACCATCCAGAATCACCAAAGCCTAAACTTTGCACGGCCTGGGGAACGCTCTTCCTCATGTCCAGCAATCCCCACGTCAAAACCTTTCTCAGCAGAGGCAGGCACCCTCTCCCTTGTACCAGATAGCTCGGCAGAGCCTTCCGAGAAACATGCTGCGTCATTCAGCTTGAACGTGGGACGCGGAGGGGAGAGGACGCTTTCTCCCCGTTTGGAGGCGCCTTGCGCTTGGCTTCAAAGCTGCCTGAACAGCACTAGCGGCCCGACGTCTCTGCATGGCAGGATTGTCGTTGTGGGCCGAGGCTGCGTGTTCTCTCAAAGCGAAAACCGTGTTGGCAATCCCTTTCTAGAAACTCCTCCCACGGCACCACATGGTCAGCTCCGGCCGAACGAAAGGTGACCTCAGGCCTCAAGGTAAGTTCCAGTGTTTCACGTCGGGGGAGTTGGGTGTGCAGTGGTTTCCATGAGGCCATACTCCACCACGGAGTGCCTTAACCCTGCGACGCTCCTGGGGGCACACAGGATAGGAGCTCGTTCGCCAATTTCGCAGGATGACTTCTCTCCGTGCCCGAACGGCGGCTCCTGGCTCCTGAGGAAACTTAGCCTAAACAGGGCCCTGGAGAAAGCTCTTCACGTTCATAGCAAGGGCAACGTACTGCTCTCTGGCTTGTCTGGGTTGAGCGCCCCAGTCGTCAAAGAGCCTCGCGAAGGCAGTGCTGCGCAGACTCCCTTTGCCAGTCGCACGGCCTCCTTGACTGAAAGAGAACGGCAGTGCCAGAAGGCACCGTGCTGACGACTGGCTCCAGGAGGAGACTCGGGACAGCACTCTCCCAGAAGCGAAAGCTGGGCTGTGGGCCCAGCCTGAGGACCGGCACGTTTTCCACACTTAACACAGCTAAGGCATGAGCCAGACGACAGCCTTGGTCACTGAGGCCTATCTAAGGTACTGCCATACTTACCCACTAGATCCCACGCAGAGGTCCCTGTGCCCAAAAGGGCCTCCACGGAAGGGCCCTGTTCCTCCCGTGTGTTTCCTTGAGGTAATCAGAAACCACTGAGGATAACTACGTGAGCTCCGCTTTGAAACTGGGCGACCCTGGGCAAACCTTATTCCCCTCCGTGGTAGACGAGACAGTTGCGGGTCCTAAGCTGCCTGAAGCACACTCCTCGCGCCCACCTTCTGTTTGCTGCCGGAAGGCCTCACATAACAGGACTGAGTTTACTCGTGACGGAAGCCGTCTGAGTGTACTCGTGTGAGGCCTGCTGCTCTCATTTCCTTGCTGGCAGCTTCAGCAAGAGCACTCTGGAGCTCGCCGACAAAAGAATTGTGAGCCCCCCCCCGGCCTCAAGTAAAAGTCCAGATTTCCCCCGTCAGTAACACCTCGGAGTGCCATAGGAGCGAAGAAGCATGCGTTAACGGAATGCTTCAACAGTGCTAGGGATTTATTTCACGAGACCCTGTGCACTCACGTTCGTTGTAAGAACTGTCAAAGGGCACTGTAGGCCGTCCAACCCCTCTGTTGCGTTTGAGCCACAGGAAGTAAATGCATTCGTTCGATTAAGCTCCGTGAACGTGCAACGACGATGGCGAAGCGCTGCCCTGTTCGCTGGAAAGCTCTCGTTTGTACGGCCTTCCAACGGCCTCGGGGTACACACTTCTAAACAGCCTTACATTCCATGCTGGTGTGCCCCCAATTAGGAATTTGGGCTCTTCTGTGAGACACCAATGTGCGTCCCAAATGAAACCGGGGGGCTCCCCCAGGACGTCTGCGGACGGCAGTCGGTTGCCAGCTGTTTACTTCCAGCCGGAGAAAGAAAACGAGGACAGCTTCCCCAGGGACGATTCTGGACCCTTGGGACCATCCAGAATCACCAAAGCCTAAACTTTGCACGGCCTGGGGAACGCTCTTCCTCATGTCCAGCAATCCCCACGTCAAAACCTTTCTCAGCAGAGGCAGGCACCCTCTCCCTTGTACCAGATAGCTCGGCAGAGCCTTCCGAGAAACATGCTGCGTCATTCAGCTTGAACGTGGGACGCGGAGGGGAGAGGACGCTTTCTCCCCGTTTGGAGGCGCCTTGCGCTTGGCTTCAAAGCTGCCTGAACAGCACTAGCGGCCCGACGTCTCTGCATGGCAGGATTGTCGTTGTGGGCCGAGGCTGCGTGTTGTCTCAAAGCGAAAACCGTGCTGGCAATCCCTTTCTAGAAACTCCTCCCACGGCACCACATGGTCAGCTCCGGCCGAACGAAAGGTGACCTCAGGCCTCAAGGTAAGTTCCAGTGTTTCACGTCGGGGGAGTTGGGTGTGCAGTGGTTTCCATGAGACCATACTCCACCACGGAGTGCCTTAACCCTGCGTCGCTCCTGGGGGCACACAGGATAGGAGCTCGTTCGCCAATTTCGCAGGATGACTTCTCTCCGTGCCCGAACGGCGGCTCCTGGCTCCTGAGGAACCTTAGCCTAAACAGGGCCCTGGAGAAAGCTCTTCACGTTCATAGCAAGGGCAACGTACTGCTCTCTGGCTTGTCTGGGTTGAGCGCCCCAGTCGTCAAAGAGCCTCGCGAAGGCAGTGCTGCGCAGACTCCCTTTGCCAGTCGCACGGCCTCCTTGACTGAAAGAGAACGGCAGTGCCAGAAGGCACCGTGCTGACGACTGGCTCCAGGAGGAGACTCGGAACAGCACTCTCCCAGAAGCGAAAGCTGGGCTGTGGGCCCAGCCTGAGGACCGGCACGTTTTCCACACTTAACACAGCTAAGGCATGAGCCAGACGACAGCCTTGGTCACTGAGGCCTATCTAAGGTACTGCCATACTTACCCAGTAGATCCCACGCAGAGGTCCCTGTGCCCAAAAGGGCCTCCACGGAAGGGCCCTGTTCCTCCCGTGTGTTTCCTTGAGGTAATCAGAAACCACTGAGGATAACTACGTGAGCTCCGCTTTGAAACTGGGCGACCCTGGGCAAACCTTATGCCCCTCCGTGGTAGACGAGACAGTTGCGGGTCCTACGCTGCCTGAAGCACACTCCTCGCGCCCACCTTCTGTTTGCTGCCCGAAGGCCTCACATAAGAGGCCTGAGTTTACTCGTGACGGAAGCCGTCTGAGTGTACTCGTGTGAGGCCTGCTGCTCTCAGTTCCTTGCTGGGAGCTTCAGCAAGAGCACTCTGGAGCTCGCCGACAAAAGAATTGTGAGCCCCCCCCCGGCCTCAAGTAAAAGTCCAGATTTCCCCCGTCAGTAACACCTCGGAGTGCCATAGGAGCGAAGAAGCATGCGTTAACGCAATGCTTCAACAGTGCTAGGGATTTATTTCACGAGACCCTGTGCACTCACGTTCGTTGTAAGAACTGTCAAAGGGCACTGTAGGCCGTCCAACCCCTCTGTTGCGTTTGAGCCACAGGAAGTAAATGCATTCGTTCGATTAAGCTCCGTGAACGTGCAACGACGATGGCGAAGCGCTGCCCTGTTCGCTGGAAAGCTCTCGTTTGTACGGCCTTCCAACGGCCTCGGGGTACACACTTCTAAACAGCCTTACATTCCATGCTGGTGTGCCCCCAATTAGGAATTTGGGCTCTTCTCTGAGACACCAATGTGCGTCCCAAATGAAACCGGGGGGCTCCCCCAGGACGTCTGCGGACGGCAGTCGGTTGCCAGCTGTTTACTTCCAGCCGGAGAAAGAAAACGAGGACAGCTTCCCCAGGGACGATTCTGGACCCTTGGGACCATCCAGAATCACCAAAGCCTAAACTTTGCACGGCCTGGGGAACGCTCTTCCTCATGTCCAGCAATCCCCACGTCAAAACCTTTCTCAGCAGAGGCAGGCACCCTCTCCCTTGTACCAGATAGCTCGGCAGAGCCTTCCGAGAAACATGCTGCGTCATTCAGCTTGAACGTGGGACGCGGAGGGGAGAGGACGCTTTCTCCCCGTTTGGAGGCGCCTTGCGCTTGGCTTCAAAGCTGCCTGAACAGCACTAGCGGCCCGACGTCTCTGCATGGCAGGATTGTCGTTGTGGGCCGAGGCTGCGTGTTCTCTCAAAGCGAAAACCGTGTTGGCAATCCCTTTCTAGAAACTCCTCCCACGGCACCACATGGTCAGCTCCGGCCGAACGAAAGGTGACCTCAGGCCTCAAGGTAAGTTCCAGTGTTTCACGTCGGGGGAGTTGGGTGTGCAGTGGTTTCCATGAGGCCATACTCCACCACGGAGTGCCTTAACCCTGCGACGCTCCTGGGGGAACACAGGATAGGAGTTCGTTCGCCAATTTCGCAGGATGACTTCTCTCCGTGCCCGAACGGCGGCTCCTGGCTCCTGAGGAAACTTAGCCTAAACAGGGCCCTGGAGAAAGCTCTTCACGTTCATAGCAAGGGCAACGTACTGCTCTCTGGCTTGTCTGGGTTGAGCGCCCCAGTCGTCAAAGAGCCTCGCGAAGGCAGTGCTGCGCAGACTCCCTTTGCCAGTCGCACGGCCTCCTTGACTGAAAGAGAACGGCAGTGCCAGAAGGCACCGTGCTGACGACTGGCTCCAGGAGGAGACTCGGAACAGCACTCTCCCAGAAGCGAAAGCTGGGCTGTGGGCCCAGCCTGAGGACCGGCACGTTTTCCACACTTAACACAGCTAAGGCATGAGCCAGACGACAGCCTTGGTCACTGAGGCCTATCTAAGGTACTGCCATACTTACCCACTAGATCCCACGCAGAGGTCCCTGTGCCCAAAAGGGCCTCCACGGAAGGGCCCTGTTCCTCCCGTGTGTTTCCTTGAGGTAATCAGAAACCACTGAGGATAACTACGTGAGCTCCGCTTTGAAACTGGGCGACCCTGGGCAAACCTTATTCCCCTCCGTGGTAGACGAGACAGTTGCGGGTCCTAAGCTGCCTGAAGCACACTCCTCGCGCCCACCTTCTGTTTGCTGCCCGAAGGCCTCACATAAGAGGCCTGAGTTTACTCGTGACGGAAGCCGTCTGAGTGTACTCGTGTGAGGCCTGCTGCTCTCAGTTCCTTGCTGGGAGCTTCAGCAAGAGCACTCTGGAGCTCGCCGACAAAAGAATTGTGAGCCCCCCCCCGGCCTCAAGTAAAAGTCCAGATTTCCCCCGTCAGTAAAACCTCGGAGTGCCATAGGAGCGAAGAAGCATGCGTTAACGGAATGCTTCAACAGTGCTAGGGATTTATTTCACGAGACCCTGTGCACTCACGTTCGTTGTAAGAACTGTCAAAGGGCACTGTAGGCCGTCCAACCCCTCTGTTGCGTTTGAGCCACAGGAAGTAAATGCATTCGTTCGATTAAGCTCCGTGAACGTGCAACGACGATGGCGAAGCGCTGCCCTGTTCGCTGGAAAGCTCTCGTTTGTACGGCCTTCCAACGGCCTCGGGGTACACACTTCTAAACAGCCTTACATTCCATGCTGGTGTGCCCCCAATTAGGAATTTGGGCTCTTCTGTGAGACACCAATGTGCGTCCCAAATGAAACCGGGGGGCTCCCCCAGGACGTCTGCGGACGGCAGTCGGTTGCCAGCTGTTTACTTCCAGCCGGAGAAAGAAAACGAGGACAGCTTCCCCAGGGACGATTCTGGACCCTTGGGACCATCCAGAATCACCAAAGCCTAAACTTTGCACGGCCTGGGGAACGCTCTTCCTCATGTCCAGCAATCCCCACGTCAAAACCTTTCTCAGCAGAGGCAGGCACCCTCTCCCTTGTACCAGATAGCTCGGCAGAGCCTTCCGAGAAACATGCTGCGTCATTCAGCTTGAACGTGGGACGCGGAGGGGAGAGGACGCTTTCTCCCCGTTTGGAGGCGCCTTGCGCTTGGCTTCAAAGCTGCCTGAACAGCACTAGCGGCCCGACGTCTCTGCATGGCAGGATTGTCGTTGTGGGCCGAGGCTGCGTGTTGTCTCAAAGCGAAAACCGTGCTGGCAATCCCTTTCTAGAAACTCCTCCCACGGCACCACATGGTCAGCTCCGGCCGAACGAAAGGTGACCTCAGGCCTCAAGGTAAGTTCCAGTGTTTCACGTCGGGGGAGTTGGGTGTGCAGTGGTTTCCATGAGGCCATACTCCACCACGGAGTGCCTTAACCCTGCGACGCTCCTGGGGGCACACAGGATAGGAGCTCGTTCGCCAATTTCGCAGGATGACTTCTCTCCGTGCCCGAACGGCGGCTCCTGGCTCCTGAGGAAACTTAGCCTAAACAGGGCCCTGGAGAAAGCTCTTCACGTTCATAGCAAGGGCAACGTACTGCTCTCTGGCTTGTCTGGGTTGAGCGCCCCAGTCGTCAAAGAGCCTCGCGAAGGCAGTGCTGCGCAGACTCCCTTTGCCAGTCGCACGGCCTCCTTGACTGAAAGAGAACGGCAGTGCCAGAAGGCACCGTGCTGACGACTGGCTCCAGGAGGAGACTCGGAACAGCACTCTCCCAGAAGCGAAAGCTGGGCTGTGGGCCCAGCCTGAGGACCGGCACGTTTTCCACACTTAACACAGCTAAGGCATGAGCCAGACGACAGCCTTGGTCACTGAGGCCTATCTAAGGTACTGCCATACTTACCCAGTAGATCCCACGCAGAGGTCCCTGTGCCCAAAAGGGCCTCCACGGAAGGGCCCTGTTCCTCCCGTGTGTTTCCTTGAGGTAATCAGAAACCACTGAGGATAACTACGTGAGCTCCGCTTTGAAACTGGGCGACCCTGGGCAAACCTTATGCCCCTCCGTGGTAGACGAGACAGTTGCGGGTCCTACGCTGCCTGAAGCACACTCCTCGCACCGAACCTCTCTTTGCTGCCGGGAGGCCTCACATAAGAGGCCTGAGTTTATTCGTGACGGAAGCCATCTGAGTGTACTCGTGTGAGGCCTGCTGCTCTCAGTTCCTTGCTGGGAGCTTCAGCAAGAGCACTCTGGAGCTCGCCGACAAAAGAATTGTGAGGCCCCCCGGCCTCAAGTAAAAGTCCAGATTTCCCCCGTCAGTAACATCTCGGAGTGCCATAGGAGCGAAGAAGCATGCGTTAACGCAATGCTTCAACAGTGCTAGGGATTTATTTCACGAGACCCTGTGCACTCACGTTCGTTGTAAGAACTGTCAAAGGGCACTGTAGGCCGTCCAACCCCTCTGTTGCGTTTGAGCCACAGGAAGTAAATGCATTCGTTCGATTAAGCTCCGTGAACGTGCAACGACGATGGCGAAGCGCTGCCCTGTTCGCTGGAAAGCTCTCGTTTGTACGGCCTTCCAACGGCCTCGGGGTACACACTTCTAAACAGCCTTACATTCCATGCTGGTGTGCCCCCAATTAGGAATTTGGGCTCTTCTGTGAGACACCAATGTGCGTCCCAAATGAAACCGGGGGGCTCCCCCAGGACGTCTGCGGACGGCAGTCGGTTGCCAGCTGTTTACTTCCAGCCGGAGAAACAAAACGAGGACAGCTTCCCCAGGGACGATTCTGGACCCTTGGGACCATCCAGAATCACCAAAGCCTAAACTTTGCACGGCCTGGGGAACGCTCTTCCTCATGTCCAGCAATCCCCACGTCAAAACCTTTCTCAGCAGAGGCAGGCACCCTCTCCCTTGTACCAGATAGCTCGGCAGAGCCTTCCGAGAAACATGCTGCGTCATTCAGCTTGAACGTGGGACGCGGAGGGGAGAGGACGCTTTCTCCCCGTTTGGAGGCGCCTTGCGCTTGGCTTCAAAGCTGCCTGAACAGCACTAGCGGCCCGACGTCTCTGCATGGCAGGATTGTCGTTGTGGGCCGAGGCTGCGTGTTGTCTCAAAGCGAAAACCGTGCTGGCAATCCCTTTCTAGAAACTCCTCCCACGGCACCACATGGTCAGCTCCGGCCGAACGAAAGGTGACCTCAGGCCTCAAGGTAAGTTCCAGTGTTTCACGTCGGGGGAGTTGGGTGTGCAGTGGTTTCCATGAGACCATACTCCACCACGGAGTGCCTTAACCCTGCGTCGCTCCTGGGGGCACACAGGATAGGAGCTCGTTCGCCAATTTCGCAGGATGACTTCTCTCCGTGCCCGAACGGCGGCTCCTGGCTCCTGAGGAACCTTAGCCTAAACAGGGCCCTGGAGAAAGCTCTTCACGTTCATAGCAAGGGCAACGTACTGCTCTCTGGCTTGTCTGGGTTGAGCGCCCCAGTCGTCAAAGAGCCTCGCGAAGGCAGTGCTGCGCAGACTCCCTTTGCCAGTCGCACGGCCTCCTTGACTGAAAGAGAACGGCAGTGCCAGAAGGCACCGTGCTGACGACTGGCTCCAGGAGGAGACTCGGAACAGCACTCTCCCAGAAGCGAAAGCTGGGCTGTGGGCCCAGCCTGAGGACCGGCACGTTTTCCACACTTAACACAGCTAAGGCATGAGCCAGACGACAGCCTTGGTCACTGAGGCCTATCTAAGGTACTGCCATACTTACCCAGTAGATCCCACGCAGAGGTCCCTGTGCCCAAAAGGGCCTCCACGGAAGGGCCCTGTTCCTCCCGTGTGTTTCCTTGAGGTAATCAGAAACCACTGAGGATAACTACGTGAGCTCCGCTTTGAAACTGGGCGACCCTGGGCAAACCTTATGCCCCTCCGTGGTAGACGAGACAGTTGCGGGTCCTACGCTGCCTGAAGCACACTCCTCGCGCCCACCTTCTGTTTGCTGCCCGAAGGCCTCACATAAGAGGCCTGAGTTTACTCGTGACGGAAGCCGTCTGAGTGTACTCGTGTGAGGCCTGCTGCTCTCAGTTCCTTGCTGGGAGCTTCAGCAAGAGCACTCTGGAGCTCGCCGACAAAAGAATTGTGAGCCCCCCCCCGGCCTCAAGTAAAAGTCCAGATTTCCCCCGTCAGTAACACCTCGGAGTGCCATAGGAGCGAAGAAGCATGCGTTAACGCAATGCTTCAACAGTGCTAGGGATTTATTTCACGAGACCCTGTGCACTCACGTTCGTTGTAAGAACTGTCAAAGGGCACTGTAGGCCGTCCAACCCCTCTGTTGCGTTTGAGCCACAGGAAGTAAATGCATTCGTTCGATTAAGCTCCGTGAACGTGCAACGACGATGGCGAAGCGCTGCCCTGTTCGCTGGAAAGCTCTCGTTTGTACGGCCTTCCAACGGCCTCGGGGTACACACTTCTAAACAGCCTTACATTCCATGCTGGTGTGCCCCCAATTAGGAATTTGGGCTCTTCTGTGAGACACCAATGTGCGTCCCAAATGAAACCGGGGGGCTCCCCCAGGACGTCTGCGGACGGCAGTCGGTTGCCAGCTGTTTACTTCCAGCCGGAGAAAGAAAACGAGGACAGCTTCCCCAGGGACGATTCTGGACCCTTGGGACCATCCAGAATCACCAAAGCCTAAACTTTGCACGGCCTGGGGAACGCTCTTCCTCATGTCCAGCAATCCCCACGTCAAAACCTTTCTCAGCAGAGGCAGGCACCCTCTCCCTTGTACCAGATAGCTCGGCAGAGCCTTCCGAGAAACATGCTGCGTCATTCAGCTTGAACGTGGGACGCGGAGGGGAGAGGACGCTTTCTCCCCGTTTGGAGGCGCCTTGCGCTTGGCTTCAAAGCTGCCTGAACAGCACTAGCGGCCCGACGTCTCTGCATGGCAGGATTGTCGTTGTGGGCCGAGGCTGCGTGTTCTCTCAAAGCGAAAACCGTGTTGGCAATCCCTTTCTAGAAACTCCTCCCACGGCACCACATGGTCAGCTCCGGCCGAACGAAAGGTGACCTCAGGCCTCAAGGTAAGTTCCAGTGTTTCACGTCGGGGGAGTTGGGTGTGCAGTGGTTTCCATGAGGCCATACTCCACCACGGAGTGCCTTAACCCTGCGACGCTCCTGGGGGAACACAGGATAGGAGTTCGTTCGCCAATTTCGCAGGATGACTTCTCTCCGTGCCCGAACGGCGGCTCCTGGCTCCTGAGGAAACTTAGCCTAAACAGGGCCCTGGAGAAAGCTCTTCACGTTCATAGCAAGGGCAACGTACTGCTCTCTGGCTTGTCTGGGTTGAGCGCCCCAGTCGTCAAAGAGCCTCGCGAAGGCAGTGCTGCGCAGACTCCCTTTGCCAGTCGCACGGCCTCCTTGACTGAAAGAGAACGGCAGTGCCAGAAGGCACCGTGCTGACGACTGGCTCCAGGAGGAGACTCGGAACAGCACTCTCCCAGAAGCGAAAGCTGGGCTGTGGGCCCAGCCTGAGGACCGGCACGTTTTCCACACTTAACACAGCTAAGGCATGAGCCAGACGACAGCCTTGGTCACTGAGGCCTATCTAAGGTACTGCCATACTTACCCACTAGATCCCACGCAGAGGTCCCTGTGCCCAAAAGGGCCTCCACGGAAGGGCCCTGTTCCTCCCGTGTGTTTCCTTGAGGTAATCAGAAACCACTGAGGATAACTACGTGAGCTCCGCTTTGAAACTGGGCGACCCTGGGCAAACCTTATTCCCCTCCGTGGTAGACGAGACAGTTGCGGGTCCTAAGCTGCCTGAAGCACACTCCTCGCGCCCACCTTCTGTTTGCTGCCCGAAGGCCTCACATAAGAGGCCTGAGTTTACTCGTGACGGAAGCCGTCTGAGTGTACTCGTGTGAGGCCTGCTGCTCTCAGTTCCTTGCTGGGAGCTTCAGCAAGAGCACTCTGGAGCTCGCCGACAAAAGAATTGTGAGCCCCCCCCCGGCCTCAAGTAAAAGTCCAGATTTCCCCCGTCAGTAAAACCTCGGAGTGCCATAGGAGCGAAGAAGCATGCGTTAACGCAATGCTTCAACAGTGCTAGGGATTTATTTCACGAGACCCTGTGCACTCACGTTCGTTGTAAGAACTGTCAAAGGGCACTGTAGGCCGTCCAACCCCTCTGTTGCGTTTGAGCCACAGGAAGTAAATGCATTCGTTCGATTAAGCTCCGTGAACGTGCAACGACGATGGCGAAGCGCTGCCCTGTTCGCTGGAAAGCTCTCGTTTGTACGGCCTTCCAACGGCCTCGGGGTACACACTTCTAAACAGCCTTACATTCCATGCTGGTGTGCCCCCAATTAGGAATTTGGGCTCTTCTGTGAGACACCAATGTGCGTCCCAAATGAAACCGGGGGGCTCCCCCAGGACGTCTGCGGACGGCAGTCGGTTGCCAGCTGTTTACTTCCAGCCGGAGAAAGAAAACGAGGACAGCTTCCCCAGGGACGATTCTGGACCCTTGGGACCATCCAGAATCACCAAAGCCTAAACTTTGCACGGCCTGGGGAACGCTCTTCCTCATGTCCAGCAATCCCCACGTCAAAACCTTTCTCAGCAGAGGCAGGCACCCTCTCCCTTGTACCAGATAGCTCGGCAGAGCCTTCCGAGAAACATGCTGCGTCATTCAGCTTGAACGTGGGACGCGGAGGGGAGAGGACGCTTTCTCCCCGTTTGGAGGCGCCTTGCGCTTGGCTTCAAAGCTGCCTGAACAGCACTAGCGGCCCGACGTCTCTGCATGGCAGGATTGTCGTTGTGGGCCGAGGCTGCGTGTTGTCTCAAAGCGAAAACCGTGCTGGCAATCCCTTTCTAGAAACTCCTCCCACGGCACCACATGGTCAGCTCCGGCCGAACGAAAGGTGACCTCAGGCCTCAAGGTAAGTTCCAGTGTTTCACGTCGGGGGAGTTGGGTGTGCAGTGGTTTCCATGAGGCCATACTCCACCACGGAGTGCCTTAACCCTGCGACGCTCCTGGGGGCACACAGGATAGGAGCTCGTTCGCCAATTTCGCAGGATGACTTCTCTCCGTGCCCGAACGGCGGCTCCTGGCTCCTGAGGAAACTTAGCCTAAACAGGGCCCTGGAGAAAGCTCTTCACGTTCATAGCAAGGGCAACGTACTGCTCTCTGGCTTGTCTGGGTTGAGCGCCCCAGTCGTCAAAGAGCCTCGCGAAGGCAGTGCTGCGCAGACTCCCTTTGCCAGTCGCACGGCCTCCTTGACTGAAAGAGAACGGCAGTGCCAGAAGGCACCGTGCTGACGACTGGCTCCAGGAGGAGACTCGGAACAGCACTCTCCCAGAAGCGAAAGCTGGGCTGTGGGCCCAGCCTGAGGACCGGCACGTTTTCCACACTTAACACAGCTAAGGCATGAGCCAGACGACAGCCTTGGTCACTGAGGCCTATCTAAGGTACTGCCATACTTACCCAGTAGATCCCACGCAGAGGTCCCTGTGCCCAAAAGGGCCTCCACGGAAGGGCCCTGTTCCTCCCGTGTGTTTCCTTGAGGTAATCAGAAACCACTGAGGATAACTACGTGAGCTCCGCTTTGAAACTGGGCGACCCTGGGCAAACCTTATGCCCCTCCGTGGTAGACGAGACAGTTGCGGGTCCTACGCTGCCTGAAGCACACTCCTCGCACCGAACCTCTCTTTGCTGCCGGGAGGCCTCACATAAGAGGCCTGAGTTTATTCGTGACGGAAGCCATCTGAGTGTACTCGTGTGAGGCCTGCTGCTCTCAGTTCCTTGCTGGGAGCTTCAGCAAGAGCACTCTGGAGCTCGCCGACAAAAGAATTGTGAGGCCCCCCGGCCTCAAGTAAAAGTCCAGATTTCCCCCGTCAGTAACATCTCGGAGTGCCATAGGAGCGAAGAAGCATGCGTTAACGCAATGCTTCAACAGTGCTAGGGATTTATTTCACGAGACCCTGTGCACTCACGTTCGTTGTAAGAACTGTCAAAGGGCACTGTAGGCCGTCCAACCCCTCTGTTGCGTTTGAGCCACAGGAAGTAAATGCATTCGTTTGATTAAGCTCCGTGAACGTGCAACGACGATGGCGAAGCGCTGCCCTGTTCGCTCGAAAGCTCTCGTTTGTACGGCCTTCCAACGGCCTCGGGGTACGCACTTCTAAACAGCCTTACATTCCATGCTGGTGTGCCCCCAATTAGGAATTTGGGCTCTTCTGTGAGACACCAATGTGCGTCCCAAATGAAACCGGGGGGCTCCCCCAGGACGTCTGCGGACGGCAGTCGGTTGCCAGCTGTTTACTTCCAGCCGGAGAAAGAAAACGAGGACAGCTTCCCCAGGGACGATTCTGGACCCTTGGGACCATCCAGAATCACCAAAGCCTAAACTTTGCACGGCCTGGGGAACGCTCTTCCTCATGTCCAGCAATCCCCACGTCAAAACCTTTCTCAGCAGAGGCAGGCACCCTCTCCCTTGTACCAGATAGCTCGGCAGAGCCTTCCGAGAAACATGCTGCGTCATTCAGCTTGAACGTGGGACGCGGAGGGGAGAGGACGCTCTCTCCCCGTTTGGAGGCGCCTTGCGCTTGGCTTCAAAGCTGCCTGAACAGCACTAGCGGCCCGACGTCTCTGCACGGCAGGATTGTCGTTGTGTGCCGAGGCTGCGTGTTCTCTCAAAGCGAAAACCGTGCTGGCAATCCCTTTCTAGATACTCCTCCCACGGCACCACATGGTCAGCTCCGGCCGAACGAAAGGTGACCTCAGGCCTCAAGGTAAGTTCCAGTGTTTCACGTCGGGGGAGTTGGGTGTGCAGTGGTTTCCATGAGGCCATACTCCACCACGGAGTGCCTTAACTCTGCGACGCTCCTGGGGGCACACAGGATAGGAGCTCATTCGCCAATTTCGCAGGATGACTTCTCTCCGTGCCGGAACGGCGGCTCCTGGCTTCTGAGGAACCTTAGCCTAAACAGGGCCCTGGAGAAAGCTCTTCACGTTCATAGCAAGGGCAACGTACTGCTCTCTGGCTTGTCTGGGTTGAGCGCCCCTGTCGTCAAACAGCCTCGCGAAGGCAGTGCTGCGCAGACTCCCTTTGCCAGTCGCACGGTCTCTTTGACTGAAAAAGAACGGCAGTGCCAGAAGGCACCGTGCTGACGACTGGCTCCAGGAGGAGACTCGGGACAGCACTCTTACAGAAGCGAAAGCTGGGCTGTGGGCCCAGCCTGAGGACCGGCACGTTTTCCACACTTAACACAGCTAAGGCATGAGCCAGACGACAGCCTTGGTCACTGAGGCCTATCTAAGGTACTGCCATACTTACCCAGTAGATCCCACGCAGAGGTCCCTGTGCCCAAAAGGGCCTCCACGGAAGGGCCCTGTTCCTCCCGTGTGTTTCCTTGAGGTAATCAGAAACCACTGAGGATAACTACGTGAGCTCCGCTTTGAAACTGGGCGACCCTGGGCAAACCTTATGCCCCTCCGTGGTAGACGAGACAGTTGCGGGTCCTACGCTGCCTGAAGCACACTCCTCGCACCGAACCTCTCTTTGCTGCCGGGAGGCCTCACATAAGAGGCCTGAGTTTATTCGTGACGGAAGCCATCTGAGTGTACTCGTGTGAGGCCTGCTGCTCTCAGTTCCTTGCTGGGAGCTTCAGCAAGAGCACTCTGGAGCTCGCCGACAAAAGAATTGTGAGGCCCCCCGGCCTCAAGTAAAAGTCCAGATTTCCCCCGTCAGTAACATCTCGGAGTGCCATAGGAGCGAAGAAGCATGCGTTAACGCAATGCTTCCACAGTGCTAGGGATTTATTTCACGAGACCCTGTGCACTCACGTTCGTTCTAAGAACTGTCAAAGGGCACTGTAGGCCGTCCAACCCCTCTGTTGCGTTTGAGCCACAGGAAGTAAATGCATTCGTTTGATTAAGCTCCGTCAACGTGCAACGACGATGGCGAAGCGCTGCCCTGTTCGCTCGAAAGCTCTCGTTTGTACGGCCTTCCAACGGCCTCGGGGTACGCACTTCTAAACAGCCTTACATTCCATGCTGGTGTGCCCCCAATTAGGAATTTGGGCTCTTCTGTGAGACACCAATGTGCGTCCCAAATGAAACCGGGGGGCTCCCCCAGGACGTCTGCGGACGGCAGTCGGTTGCCAGCTGTTTACTTCCAGCCGGAGAAAGAAAACGAGGACAGCTTCCCCAGGGACGATTCTGGACCCTTGGGACCATCCAGAATCACCAAAGCCTAAACTTTGCACGGCCTGGGGAACGCTCTTCCTCATGTCCAGCAATCCCCACGTCAAAACCTTTCTCAGCAGAGGCAGGCACCCTCTCCCTTGTACCAGATAGCTCGGCAGAGCCTTCCGAGAAACATGCTGCGTCATTCAGCTTGAACGTGGGACGCGGAGGGGAGAGGACGCTCTCTCCCCGTTTGGAGGCACCTTGCGCTTGGCTTCAAAGCTGCCTGAACAGCACTAGCGGCCCGACGTCTCTGCACGGCAGGATTGTCGTTGTGTGCCGAGGCTGCGTGTTCTCTCAAAGCGAAAACCGTGCTGGCAATCCCTTTCTAGATACTCCTCCCACGGCACCACATGGTCAGCTCCGGCCGAACGAAAGGTGACCTCAGGCCTCAAGGTAAGTTCCAGTGTTTCACGTCGGGGGAGTTGGGTGTGCAGTGGTTTCCATGAGGCCATACTCCACCACGGAGTGCCTTAACTCTGCGACGCTCCTGGGGGCACACAGGATAGGAGCTCATTCACCAATTTCGCAGGATGACTTCTCTCCGTGCCGGAACGGCGGCTCCTGGCTTCTGAGGAACCTTAGCCTAAACAGGGCCCTGGAGAAAGCTCTTCACGTTCATAGCAAGGGCAACGTACTGCTCTCTGGCTTGTCTGGGTTGAGCGCCCCTGTCGTCAAACAGCCTCGCGAAGGCAGTGCTGCGCAGACTCCCTTTGCCAGTCGCACGGTCTCTTTGACTGAAAAAGAACGGCAGTGCCAGAAGGCACCGTGCTGACGACTGGCTCCAGGAGGAGACTCGGGACAGCACTCTTACAGAAGCGAAAGCTGGGCTGTGGGCCCAGCCTGAGGACCGGCACGTTTTCCACACTTAACACAGCTAAGGCATGAGCCAGACGACAGCCTTGGTCACTGAGGCCTATCTAAGGTACTGCCATACTTACCCAGTAGATCCCACGCAGAGGTCCCTGTGCCCAAAAGGGCCTCCACGGAAGGGCCCTGTTCCTCCCGTGTGTTTCCTTGAGGTAATCAGAAACCACTGAGGATAACTACGTGAGCTCCGCTTTGAAACTGGGCGACCCTGGGCAAACCTTATGCCCCTCCGTGGTAGACGAGACAGTTGCGGGTCCTAAGCTGCCTGAAGCACACTCCTCGCACCGAACCTCTCTTTGCTGCCGGGAGGCCTCACATAAGAGGCCTGAGTTTACTCGTGACGGAAGCCATCTGAGTGTACTCGTGTGAGGCCTGCTGCTCTCAGTTCCTTGCTGGGAGCTTCAGCAAGAGCACTCTGGAGCTCGCCGACAAAAGAATTGTGAGGCCCCCCGGCCTCAAGTAAAAGTCCAGATTTCCCCCGTCAGTAACACCTCGGAGTGCCATAGGAGCGAAGAAGCATGCGTTAACGGAATGCTTCAACAGTGCTAGGGATTTATTTCACGAGACCCTGTGCACTCACGTTCGTTGTAAGAACTGTCAAAGGGCACTGTAGGCCGTCCAACCCCTCTGTTGCGTTTGAGCCACAGGAAGTAAATGCATTCGTTTGATTAAGCTCCGTGAACGTGCAACGACGATGGCGAAGCGCTGCCCTGTTCGCTCGAAAGCTCTCGTTTGTACGGCCTTCCAACGGCCTCGGGGTACGCACTTCTAAACAGCCTTACATTCCATGCTGGTGTGCCCCCAATTAGGAATTTGGGCTCTTCTGTGAGACACCAATGTGCGTCCCAAATGAAACCGGGGGGCTCCCCCAGGACGTCTGTGGACGGCAGTCGGTTGCCAGCTGTTTACTTCCATCCGGAGAAAGAAAACGAGGACAGCTTCCCCAGGGACGATTCTGGACCCTTGGGACCATCCAGAATCACCAAAGCCTAAACTTTGCACGGCCTGGGGAACGCTCTTCCTCATGTCCAGCAATCCCCACGTCAAAACCTTTCTCAGCAGAGGCAGGCACCCTCTCCCTTGTACCAGATAGCTCGGCAGAGCCTTCCGAGAAACATGCTGCGTCATTCAGCTTGAACGTGGGACGCGGAGGGGAGAGGACGCTCTCTCCCCGTTTGGAGGCGCCTTGCGCTTGGCTTCAAAGCTGCCTGAACAGCACTAGCGGCCCGACGTCTCTGCACGGCAGGATTGTCGTTGTGGGCCGAGGCTGCGTGTTCTCTCAAAGCGAAAACCGTGCTGGCAATCCCTTTCTAGAAACTCCTCCCACGGCACCACATGGTCAGCTCCGGCCGAACGAAAGGTGACCTCAGGCCTCAAGGTAAGTTCCAGTGTTTCACGTCGGGGGAGTTGGGTGTGCAGTGGTTTCCATGAGGCCATACTCCACCACGGAGTGCCTTAACTCTGCGACGCTCCTGGGGGCACACAGGATAGGAGCTCATTCGCCAATTTCGCAGGATGACTTCTCTCCGTGCCGGAACGGCGGCTCCTGGCTTCTGAGGAACCTTAGCCTAAACAGGGCCCTGGAGAAAGCTCTTCACGTTCATAGCAAGGGCAACGTACTGCTCTCTGGCTTGTCTGGGTTGAGCGCCCCTGTCGTCAAACAGCCTCGCGAAGGCAGTGCTGCGCAGACTCCCTTTGCCAGTCGCACGGTCTCTTTGACTGAAAAAGAACGGCAGTGCCAGAAGGCACCGTGCTGACGACTGGCTCCAGGAGGAGACTCGGGACAGCACTCTTACAGAAGCGAAAGCTGGGCTGTGGGCCCAGCCTGAGGACCGGCACGTTTTCCACACTTAACACAGCTAAGGCATGAGCCAGACGACAGCCTTGGTCACTGAGGCCTATCTAAGGTACTGCCATACTTACCCACTAGATCCCACGCAGAGGTCCCTGTGCCCAAAAGGGCCTCCACGGAAGGGCCCTGTTCCTCCCGTGTGTTTCCTTGAGGTAATCAGAAACCACTGAGGATAACTACGTGAGCTCCGCTTTGAAACTGGGCGACCCTGGGCAAACCTTATTCCCCTCCGTGGTAGACGAGACAGTTGCGGGTCCTAAGCTGCCTGAAGCACACTCCTCGCGCCCACCTTCTGTTTGCTGCCGGAAGGCCTCACATAAGAGGACTGAGTTTACTCGTGACGGAAGCCGTCTGAGTGTACTCGTGTGAGGCCTGCTGTTCTCATTTCCTTGCTGGCAGCTTCAGCAAGAGCACTCTGGAGCTCGCCGACAAAAGAATTGTGAGCCCCCCCCGGCCTCAAGTAAAAGTCCAGATTTCCCCCGTCAGTAACACCTCGGAGTGCCATAGGAGCGAAGAAGCATGCGTTAACGGAATGCTTCAACAGTGCTAGGGATTTATTTCACGAGACCCTGTGCACTCACGTTCGTTGTAAGAACTGTCAAAGGGCACTGTAGGCCGTCCAACCCCTCTGTTGCATTTGAGCCACAGGAAGTAAATGCATTCGTTTGATTAAGCTCCGTGAACGTGCAACGACGATGGCGAAGCGCTGCCCTGTTCGCTCGAAAGCTCTCGTTTGTACGGCCTTCCAACGGCCTCGGGGTACACACTTCTAAACAGCCTTACATTCCATGCTGGTGTGCCCCCAATTAGGAATTTGGGCTCTTCTGTGAGACACCAATGTGCGTCCCAAATGAAACCGGGGGGCTCCCCTAGGACGTCTGCGGACGGCAGTCGGTTGCCAGCTGTTTACTTCCAGCCGGAGAAAGAAAACGAGGACAGCTTCCCCAGGGACGATTCTGGACCCTTGGGACCATCCAGAATCACCAAAGCCTAAACTTTGCACGGCCTGGGGAACGCTCTTCCTCATGTCCAGCAATCCCCACGTCAAAACCTTTCTCAGCAGAGGCAGGCACCCTCTCCCTTGTACCAGATAGCTCGGCAGAGCCTTCCGAGAAACATGCTGCGTCATTCAGCTTGAACGTGGGACGCGGAGGGGAGAGGACGCTTTCTCCCCGTTTGGAGGCGCCTTGCGCTTGGCTTCAAAGCTGCCTGAACAGCACTAGCGGCCCGACGTCTCTGCATGGCAGGATTGTCGTTGTGGGCCGAGGCTGCGTGTTGTCTCAAAGCGAAAACCGTGCTGGCAATCCCTTTCTAGAAACTCCTCCCACGGCACCACATGGTCAGCTCCGGCCGAACGAAAGGTGACCTCAGGCCTCAAGGTAAGTTCCAGTGTTTCACGTCGGGGGAGTTGGGTGTGCAGTGGTTTCCATGAGGCCATACTCCACCACGGAGTGCCTTAACCCTGCGACGCTCCTGGGGGCACACAGGATAGGAGCTCGTTCGCCAATTTCGCAGGATGACTTCTCTCCGTGCCCGAACGGCGGCTCCTGGCTCCTGAGGAAACTTAGCCTAAACAGGGCCCTGGAGAAAGCTCTTCACGTTCATAGCAAGGGGAACGTACTGCTCTCTGGCTTGTCTGGGTTGAGCGCCCCAGTCGTCAAAGAGCCTCGCGAAGGCAGTGCTGCGCAGACTCCCTTTGCCAGTCGCACGGCCTCCTTGACTGAAAGAGAACGGCAGTGCCAGAAGGCACCGTGCTGACGACTGGCTCCAGGAGGAGACTCGGGACAGCACTCTCACAGAAGCGAAAGCTGGGCTGTGGGCCCAGCCTGAGGACCGGCACGTTTTCCACACTTAACACAGCTAAGGCATGAGCCAGACGACAGCCTTGGTCACTGAGGCCTATCTAAGGTACTGCCATACTTACCCACTAGATCCCACGCAGAGGTCCCTGTGCCCAAAAGGGCCTCCACGGAAGGGCCCTGTTCCTCCCATGTGTTTCCTTGAGGTAATCAGAAACCACTGAGGATAACTACGTGAGCTCCGCTTTGAAACTGGGCGACCCTGGGCAAACCTTATTCCCCTCCGTGGTAGACGAGACAGTTGCGGGTCCTAAGCTGCCTGAAGCACACTCCTCGCGCCCACCTTCTGTTTGCTGCCGGAAGGCCTCACATAAGAGGACTGAGTTTACTCGTGACGGAAGCCGTCTGAGTGTACTCGTGTGAGGCCTGCTGCTCTCATTTCCTTGCTGGCAGCTTCAGCAAGAGCACTCTGGAGCTCGCCGACAAAAGAATTGTGAGCCACCCCCCGGCCTCAAGTAAAAGTCCAGATTTCCCCCGTCAGTAACACCTCGGAGTGCCATAGGAGCGAAGAAGCATGCGTTAACGGAATGCTTCAACAGTGCTAGGGATTTATTTCACGAGACCCTGTGCACTCACGTTCGTTGTAAGAACTGTCAAAGGGCACTGTAGGCCGTCCAACCCCTCTGTTGCGTTTGAGCCACAGGAAGTAAATGCATTCGTTCGATTAAGCTCCGTGAACGTGCAACGACGATGGCGAAGCGCTGCCCTGTTCGCTGGAAAGCTCTCGTTTGTACGGCCTTCCAACGGCCTCGGGGTACACACTTCTAAACAGCCTTACATTCCATGCTGGTGTGCCCCCAATTAGGAATTTGGGCTCTTCTGTGAGACACCAATGTGCGTCCCAAATGAAACCGGGGGGCTCCCCCAGGACGTCTGCGGACGGCAGTCGGTTGCCAGCTGTTTACTTCCAGCCGGAGAAAGAAAACGAGGACAGCTTCCCCAGGGACGATTCTGGACCCTTGGGACCATCCAGAATCACCAAAGCCTAAACTTTGCACGGCCTGGGGAACGCTCTTCCTCATGTCCAGCAATCCCCACGTCAAAACCTTTCTCAGCAGAGGCAGGCACCCTCTCCCTTGTACCAGATAGCTCGGCAGAGCCTTCCGAGAAACATGCTGCGTCATTCAGCTTGAACGTGGGACGCGGAGGGGAGAGGACGCTCTCTCCCCGTTTGGAGGCGCCTTGCGCTTGGCTTCAAAGCTGCCTGAACAGCACTAGCGGCCCGACGTCTCTGCACGGCAGGATTGTCGTTGTGGGCCGAGGCTGCGTGTTCTCTCAAAGCGAAAACCGTGTTGGCAATCCCTTTCTAGAAACTCCTCCCACGGCACCACATGGTCAGCTCCGGCCGAACGAAAGGTGACCTCAGGCCTCAAGGTAAGTTCCAGTGTTTCACGTCGGGGGAGTTGGGTGTGCAGTGGTTTCCATGAGGCCATACTCCACCACGGAGTGCCTTAACTCTGCGACGCTCCTGGGGGCACACAGGATAGGAGCTCGTTCGCCAATTTCGCAGGATGACTTCTCTCCGTGCCGGAACGGCGGCTCCTGGCTTCTGAGGAACCTTAGCCTAAACAGGGCCCTGGAGAAAGCTCTTCACGTTCATAGCAAGGGCAACGTACTGCTCTCTGGCTTGTCTGGGTTGAGCGCCCCAGTCGTCAAAGAGCCTCGCGAAGGCAGTGCTGCGCAGACTCCCTTTGCCAGTCGCACGGCCTCCTTGACTGAAAGAGAACGGCAGTGCCAGAAGGCACCGTGCTGACGACTGGCTCCAGGAGGAGACTCGGGACAGCACTCTCACAGAAGCGAAAGCTGGGCTGTGGGCCCAGCCTGAGGACCGGCACGTTTTCCACACTTAACACAGCTAAGGCATGAGCCAGACGACAGCCTTGGTCACTGAGGCCTATCTAAGGTACTGCCATACTTACCCACTAGATCCCACGCAGAGGTCCCTGTGCCCAAAAGGGCCTCCACGGAAGGGCCCTGTTCCTCCCGTGTGTTTCCTTGAGGTAATCAGAAACCACTGAGGATAACTACGTGAGCTCCGCTTTGAAACTGGGCGACCCTGGGCAAACCTTATTCCCCTCCGTGGTAGACGAGACAGTTGCGGGTCCTAAGCTGCCTGAAGCACACTCCTCGCACCGAACCTCTCTTTGCTGCTGGGAGGCCTCACATAAGAGGCCTGAGTTTACTCGTGACGGAAGCCATCTGAGTGTACTCGTGTGAGGCCTGCTGCTCTCAGTTCCTTGCTGGGAGATTCAGCAAGAGCACTCTGGAGCTCGCCGACAAAAGAATTGTGAGGCCCCCCGGCCTCAAGTAAAAGTCCAGATTTCCCCCGTCAGTAACACCTCGGAGTGCCATAGGAGCGAAGAAGCATGTGTTAACGGAATGCTTCAACAGTGCTAGGGATTTATTTCACGAGACCCTGTGCACTCACGTTCGTTGTAAGAACTGTCAAAGGGCACTGTAGGCCGTCCAACCCCTCTGTTGCGTTTGAGCCACAGGAAGTAAATGCATTCGTTTGATTAAGCTCCGTGAACGTGCAACGACGATGGCGAAGCGCTGCCCTGTTCGCTCGAAAGCTCTCGTTTGTACGGCCTTCCAACGGCCTCGGGGTACGCACTTCTAAACAGCCTTACATTCCATGCTGGTGTGCCCCCAATTAGGAATTTGGGCTCTTCTGTGAGACACCAATGTGCGTCCCAAATGAAACCGGGGGGCTCCCCCAGGACGTCTGTGGACGGCAGTCGGTTGCCAGCTGTTTACTTCCAGCCGGAGAAAGAAAACGAGGACAGCTTCCCCAGGGACGATTCTGGACCCTTGGGACCATCCAGAATCACCAAAGCCTAAACTTTGCACGGCCTGGGGAACGCTCTTCCTCATGTCCAGCAATCCCCACGTCAAAACCTTTCTCAGCAGAGGCAGGCACCCTCTCCCTTGTACCAGATAGCTCGGCAGAGCCTTCCGAGAAACATGCTGCGTCATTCAGCTTGAACGTGGGACGCGGAGGGGAGAGGACGCTCTCTCCCCGTTTGGAGGCGCCTTGCGCTTGGCTTCAAAGCTGCCTGAACAGCACTAGCGGCCCGACGTCTCTGCACGGCAGGATTGTCGTTGTGGGCCGAGGCTGCGTGTTCTCTCAAAGCGAAAACCGTGCTGGCAATCCCTTTCTAGAAACTCCTCCCACGGCACCACATGGTCAGCTCCGGCCGAACGAAAGGTGACCTCAGGCCTCAAGGTAAGTTCCAGTGTTTCACGTCGGGGGAGTTGGGTGTGCAGTGGTTTCCATGAGGCCATACTCCACCACGGAGTGCCTTAACCCTGCGACGCTCCTGGGGGCACACAGGATAGGAGCTCATTCGCCAATTTCGCAGGATGACTTCTCTCCGTGCCGGAACGGCGGCTCCTGGCTTCTGAGGAACCTTAGCCTAAACAGGGCCCTGGAGAAAGCTCTTCACGTTCATAGCAAGGGCAACGTACTGCTCTCTGGCTTGTCTGGGTTGAGCGCCCCTGTCGTCAAACAGCCTCGCGAAGGCAGTGCTGCGCAGACTCCCTTTGCCAGTCGCACGGTCTCTTTGACTGAAAAAGAACGGCAGTGCCAGAAGGCACCGTGCTGACGACTGGCTCCAGGAGGAGACTCGGGACAGCACTCTTACAGAAGCGAAAGCTGGGCTGTGGGCCCAGCCTGAGGACCGGCACGTTTTCCACACTTAACACAGCTAAGGCATGAGCCAGACGACAGCCTTGGTCACTGAGGCCTATCTAAGGTACTGCCATACTTACCCACTAGATCCCACGCAGAGGTCCCTGTGCCCAAAAGGGCCTCCACGGAAGGGCCCTGTTCCTCCCGTGTGTTTCCTTGAGGTAATCAGAAACCACTGAGGATAACTACGTGAGCTCCGCTTTGAAACTGGGCGACCCTGGGCAAACCTTATTCCCCTCCGTGGTAGACGAGACAGTTGCGGGTCCTAAGCTGCCTGAAGCACACTCCTCGCGCCCACCTTCTGTTTGCTGCCGGAAGGCCTCACATAAGAGGACTGAGTTTACTCGTGACGGAAGCCGTCTGAGTGTACTCGTGTGAGGCCTGCTGTTCTCATTTCCTTGCTGGCAGCTTCAGCAAGAGCACTCTGGAGCTCGCCGACAAAAGAATTGTGAGCCCCCCCCCGGCCTCAAGTAAAAGTCCAGATTTCCCCCGTCAGTAACACCTCGGAGTGCCATAGGAGCGAAGAAGCATGCGTTAACGGAATGCTTCAACAGTGCTAGGGATTTATTTCACGAGACCCTGTGCACTCACGTTCGTTGTAAGAACTGTCAAAGGGCACTGTAGGCCGTCCAACCCCTCTGTTGCATTTGAGCCACAGGAAGTAAATGCATTCGTTTGATTAAGCTCCGTGAACGTGCAACGACGATGGCGAAGCGCTGCCCTGTTCGCTGGAAAGCTCTCGTTTGTACGGCCTTCCAACGGCCTCGGGGTACACACTTCTAAACAGCCTTACATTCCATGCTGGTGTGCCCCCAATTAGGAATTTGGGCTCTTCTGTGAGACACCAATGTGCGTCCCAAATGAAACCTGGGGGCTCCCCCAGGACGTCTGCGGACGGCAGTCGGTTGCCAGCTGTTTACTTCCAGCCGGAGAAAGAAAACGAGGACAGCTTCCCCAGGGACGATTCTGGACCCTTGGGACCATCCAGAATCACCAAAGCCTAAACTTTGCACGGCCTGGGGAACGCTCTTCCTCATGTCCAGCAATCCCCACGTCAAAACCTTTCTCAGCAGAGGCAGGCACCCTCTCCCTTGTACCAGATAGCTCGGCAGAGCCTTCCGAGAAACATGCTGCGTCATTCAGCTTGAACGTGGGACGCGGAGGGGAGAGGACGCTTTCTCCCCGTTTGGAGGCGCCTTGCGCTTGGCTTCAAAGCTGCCTGAACAGCACTAGCGGCCCGACGTCTCTGCATGGCAGGATTGTCGTTGTGGGCCGAGGCTGCGTGTTCTCTCAAAGCGAAAACCGTGCTGGCAATCCCTTTCTAGAAACTCCTCCCACGGCACCACATGGTCAGCTCCGGCCGAACGAAAGGTGACCTCAGGCCTCAAGGTAAGTTCCAGTGTTTCACGTCGGGGGAGTTGGGTGTGCAGTGGTTTCCATGAGGCCATACTCCACCACGGAGTGCCTTAACCCTGCGACGCTCCTGGGGGCACACAGGATAGGAGCTCGTTCGCCAATTTCGCAGGATGACTTCTCTCCGTGCCCGAACGGCGGCTCCTGGCTCCTGAGGAAACTTAGCCTAAACAGGGCCCTGGAGAAAGCTCTTCACGTTCATAGCAAGGGGAACGTACTGTTCTCTGGCTTGTCTGGGTTGAGCGCCCCAGTCGTCAAAGAGCCTCGCGAAGGCAGTGCTGCGCAGACTCCCTTTGCCAGTCGCACGGCCTCCTTGACTGAAAGAGAACGGCAGTGCCAGAAGGCACCGTGCTGACGACTGGCTCCAGGAGGAGACTCGGGACAGCACTCTCACAGAAGCGAAAGCTGGGCTGTGGGCCCAGCCTGAGGACCGGCACGTTTTCCACACTTAACACAGCTAAGGCATGAGCCAGACGACAGCCTTGGTCACTGAGGCCTATCTAAGGTACTGCCATACTTACCCACTAGATCCCACGCAGAGGTCCCTGTGCCCAAAAGGGCCTCCACGGAAGGGCCCTGTTCCTCCCGTGTGTTTCCTTGAGGTAATCAGAAACCACTGAGGATAACTACGTGAGCTCCGCTTTGAAACTGGGCGACCCTGGGCAAACCTTATTCCCCTCCGTGGTAGACGAGACAGTTGCGGGTCCTAAGCTGCCTGAAGCACACTCCTCGCGCCCACCTTCTGTTTGCTGCCGGAAGGCCTCACATAAGAGGACTGAGTTTACTCGTGACGGAAGCCGTCTGAGTGTACTCGTGTGAGGCCTGCTGCTCTCATTTCCTTGCTGGCAGCTTCAGCAAGAGCACTCTGGAGCTCGCCGACAAAAGAATTGTGAGCCCCCCCCCGGCCTCAAGTAAAAGTCCAGATTTCCCCCGTCAGTAACACCTCGGAGTGCCATAGGAGCGAAGAAGCATGCGTTAACGGAATGCTTCAACAGTGCTAGGGATTTATTTCACGAGACCCTGTGCACTCACGTTCGTTGTAAGAACTGTCAAAGGGCACTGTAGGCCGTCCAACCCCTCTGTTGCGTTTGAGCCACAGGAAGTAAATGCATTCGTTTGATTAAGCTCCGTGAACGTGCAACGACGATGGCGAAGCGCTGCCCTGTTCGCTGGAAAGCTCTCGTTTGTACGGCCTTCCAACGGCCTCGGGGTACACACTTCTAAACAGCCTTACATTCCATGCTGGTGTGCCCCCAATTAGGAATTTGGGCTCTTCTGTGAGACACCAATGTGCGTCCCAAATGAAACCGGGGGGCTCCCCCAGGACGTCTGCGGACGGCAGTCGGTTGCCAGCTGTTTACTTCCAGCCGGAGAAAGAAAACGAGGACAGCTTCCCCAGGGACGATTCTGGACCCTTGGGACCATCCAGAATCACCAAAGCCTAAACTTTGCACGGCCTGGGGAACGCTCTTCCTCATGTCCAGCAATCCCCACGTCAAAACCTTTCTCAGCAGAGGCAGGCACCCTCTCCCTTGTACCAGATAGCTCGGCAGAGCCTTCCGAGAAACATGCTGCGTCATTCAGCTTGAACGTGGGACGCGGAGGGGAGAGGACGCTCTCTCCCCGTTTGGAGGCGCCTTGCGCTTGGCTTCAAAGCTGCCTGAACAGCACTAGCGGCCCGACGTCTCTGCACGGCAGGATTGTCGTTGTGGGCCGAGGCTGCGTGTTCTCTCAAAGCGAAAACCGTGTTGGCAATCCCTTTCTAGAAACTCCTCCCACGGCACCACATGGTCAGCTCCGGCCGAACGAAAGGTGACCTCAGGCCTCAAGGTAAGTTCCAGTGTTTCACGTCGGGGGAGTTGGGTGTGCAGTGGTTTCCATGAGGCCATACTCCACCACGGAGTGCCTTAACTCTGCGACGCTCCTGGGGGCACACAGGATAGGAGCTCGTTCGCCAATTTCGCAGGATGACTTCTCTCCGTGCCGGAACGGCGTCTCCTGGCTTCTGAGGAACCTTAGCCTAAACAGGGCCCTGGAGAAAGCTCTTCACGTTCATAGCAAGGGCAACGTACTGCTCTCTGGCTTGTCTGGGTTGAGCGACCCTGTCGTCAAACAGCCTCGCGAAGGCAGTGCTGCGCAGACTCCCTTTGCCAGTCGCACGGTCTCTTTGACTGAAAAAGAACGGCAGTGCCAGAAGGCACCGTGCTGACGACTGGCTCCAGGAGGAGACTCGGGACAGCACTCTTACCGAAGCGAAAGCTGGGCTGTGGGCCCAGCCTGAGGACCGGCACTTTTTCCACACTTAACACAGCTAAGGCATGAGCCAGACGACAGCCTTGGTCACTGAGGCCTATCTAAGGTACTGCCATACTTACCCACTAGATCCCACGTAGAGGTCCCTGTGCACAAAAGGGCCTCCACGGAAGGGCCCTGTTCCTCCCGTGTGTTTCCTTGAGGTAATCAGAAACCACTGAGGATAACTACGTGAGCTCCGCTTTGAAACTGGGCGACCCTGGGCAAACCTTATTCCCCTCCGTGGTAGACGACACAGTTGCGGGTCCTAAGCTGCCTGAAGCAGACTCCTCGCGTCCACCTTCTCTTTGCTGCCGGACGGCCTCACATAAGAGGACTGAGTTTACTCGTGACGGAAGCCGTCTGAGTGTACTCGTGTGAGGCCTGCTGCTCTCAGTTCCTTGCTGGGAGCTTCAGCAAGAGCACTCTGGAGCTCGCCGACAAAAGAATTGTGAGCCCCCCCCGGCCTCAAGTAAAAGTCCAGATTTCCCCCGTCAGTAACACCTCGGAGTGCCATAGGAGCGAAGAAGCATGCGTTAACGCAATGCTTCAACAGTGCTAGGGATTTATTTCACGAGACCCTGTGCACTCACGTTCGTTGTAAGAACTGTCAAAGGGCACTGTAGGCCGTCCAACCCCTCTGTTGCGTTTGAGCCACAGGAAGTAAATGCATTCGTTCGATTAAGCTCCGTGAACGTGCAACGACGATGGCGAAGCGCTGCCCTGTTCGCTCGAAAGCTCTCGTTTGTACGGCCTTCCAACGGCCTCGGGGTACGCACTTCTAAACAGCCTTACATTCCATGCTGGTGTGCCCCCAATTAGGAATTTGGGCTCTTCTGTGAGACACCAATGTGCGTCCCAAATGAAACCGGGGGGCTCCCCCAGGACGTCTGCGGACGGCAGTCGGTTGCCAGCTGTTTACTTCCAGCGGGAGAAAGAAAACGAGGACAGCTTCCCCAGGGACGATTCTGGACCCTTGGGACCATCCAGAATCACCAAAGCCTAAACTTTGCACGGCCTGGGGAACGCTCTTCCTCATGTCCAGCAATCCCCACGTCAAAACCTTTCTCAGCAGAGGCAGGCACCCTCTCCCTTGTACCAGATAGCTCGGCAGAGCCTTCCGAGAAACATGCTGCGTCATTCAGCTTGAACGTGGGACGCGGAGGGGAGAGGACGCTTTCTCCCCGTTTGGAGGCGCCTTGCGCTTGGCTTCAAAGCTGCCTGAACAGCACTAGCGGCCCGACGTCTCTGCACGGCAGGATTGTCGTTGTGGGCCGAGGCTGCGTGTTCTCTCAAAGTGAAAACCGTGCTGGCAATCCCCTTCTAGAAACTCCTCCCAGGGCACCACATGGTCAGCTCCGGCCGAACGAAAGGTGACCTCAGGCCTCAAGGTAAGTTCCAGTGTTTCACGTCGGGGGAGTTGGGTGTGCAGTGGATTCCATGAGGCCATACTCCACCACGGAGTGCCTTAACTCTGCGACGCTCCTGGGGGCACACAGGATAGGAGCTCGTTCGCCAATTTCGCAGGATGACTTCTCTCCTTGCACGAAAGGCGGCTCCTGGCTCCTGAGGAAACTTAGCCTAAATAGGGCCCTGGAGAAAGCTCTTCACGTTCATAGCAAGGGCAACGTACTGCTCTCTGGCTTGTCTGGGTTGAGCGCCCCAGTCGTCAAAGAGCCTCGCGAAGGCAGTGCTGCGCAGACTCCCTTTGCCAGTCGCACGGCCTCCTTGACTGAAAGAGAACGGCAGTGCCAGAAGGCACCGTGCTGACGACTGGCTCCAGGAGGAGACTCGGGACAGCACTCTCCCAGAAGCGAAAGCTGGGCTGTGGGCCCAGCCTGAGGACCGGCACGTTTTCCACACTTAACACAGCTAAGGCATGAGCCAGACGACAGCCTTGGTCACTGAGGCCTATCTAAGGTACTGCCATACTTACCCACTAGATCCCACGCAGAGGTCCCTGTGCCCAAAAGGGCCTCCACGGAAGGGCCCTGTTCCTCCCGTGTGTTTCCTTGAGGTAATCAGAAACCACTGAGGATAACTACGTGAGCTCCGCTTTGAAACTGGGCGACCCTGGGCAAACCTTATTCCCCTCCGTGGTAGACGAGACAGTTGCGGGTCCTAAGCTGTCTGAAGCACACTCCTCGCACCGAACCTCTCTTTGCTGCCGGGAGGCCTCACATAAGAGGCCTGAGTTTACTCGTGACGGAAGCCATCTGAGTGTACTCGTGTGAGCCCTGCTGCTCTCAGTTCCTTGCTGGGAGCTTCAGCAAGAGCACTCTGGAGCTCGCCGACAAAAGAATTGTGAGGCCCCCCGGCCTCAAGTAAAAGTCCAGATTTCCCCCGTCAGTAACATCTCGGAGTGCCATAGGAGCGAAGAAGCATGCGTTAACGGAATGCTTCAACAGTGCTAGGGATTTATTTCACGAGACCCTGTGCACTCACGTTCGTTGTAAGAACTGTCAAAGGGCACTGTAGGCCGTCCAACCCCTCTGTTGCGTTTGAGCCACAGGAAGTAAATGCATTCGTTTGATTAAGCTCCGTGAACGTGCAACGACGATGGCGAAGCGCTGCCCTGTTCGCTCGAAAGCTCTCGTTTGTACGGCCTTCCAACGGCCTCGGGGTACGCACTTCTAAACAGCCTTACATTCCATGCTGGTGTGCCCCCAATTAGGAATTTGGGCTCTTCTGTGAGACACCAATGTGCGTCCCAAATGAAACCGGGGGGCTCCCCCAGGACGTCTGCGGACGGCAGTCGGTTGCCAGCTGTTTACTTCCAGCCGGAGAAAGAAAACGAGGACAGCTTCCCCAGGGACGATTCTGGACCCTTGGGACCATCCAGAATCACCAAAGCCTAAACTTTGCACGGCCTGGGGAACGCTCTTCCTCATGTCCAGCAATCCCCACGTCAAAACCTTTCTCAGCAGAGGCAGGCACCCTCTCCCTTGTACCAGATAGCTCGGCAGAGCCTTCCGAGAAACATGCTGCGTCATTCAGCTTGAACGTGGGACGCGGAGGGGAGAGGACGCTCTCTCCCCGTTTGGAGGCGCCTTGCGCTTGGCTTCAAAGCTGCCTGAACAGCACTAGCGGCCCGACGTCTCTGCACGGCAGGATTGTCGTTGTGGGCCGAGGCTGCGTGTTCTCTCAAAGCGAAAACCGTGTTGGCAATCCCTTTCTAGAAACTCCTCCCACGGCACCACATGGTCAGCTCCGGCCGAACGAAAGGTGACCTCAGGCCTCAAGGTAAGTTCCAGTGTTTCACGTCGGGGGAGTTGGGTGTGCAGTGGTTTCCATGAGGCCATACTCCACCACGGAGTGCCTTAACCCTGCGACGCTCCTGGGGGCACACAGGATAGGAGCTCATTCGCCAATTTCGCAGGATGACTTCTCTCCGTGCCGGAACGGCGGCTCCTGGCTTCTGAGGAACCTTAGCCTAAACAGGGCCCTGGAGAAAGCTCTTCACGTTCATAGCAAGGGCAACGTACTGCTCTCTGGCTTGTCTGGGTTGAGCGCCCCTGTCGTCAAACAGCCTCGCGAAGGCAGTGCTACGCAGACTCCCTTTGCCAGTCGCACGGTCTCTTTGACTGAAAAAGAACGGCAGTGCCAGAAGGCACCGTGCTGACGACTGGCTCCAGGAGGAGACTCGGGACAGCACTCTTACAGAAGCGAAATCTGGGCTGTGGGCCCAGCCTGAGGACCGGCACGTTTTCCACACTTAACACAGCTAAGGCATGAGCCAGACGACAGCCTTGGTCACTGAGGCCTATCTAAGGTACTGCCATACTTACCCACTAGATCCCACGTAGAGGTCCCTGTGCACAAAAGGGCCTCCACGGAAGGGCCCTGTTCCTCCCGTGTGTTTCCTTGAGGTAATCAGAAACCACTGAGGATAACTACGTGAGCTCCGCTTTGAAACTGGGCGACCCTGGGCAAACCTTATGCCCCTCCGTGGTAGACGACACAGTTGCGGGTCCTAAGCTGCCTGAAGCACACTCCTCGCGCCTACCTTCTCTTTGCTGCCGGAAGGCCTCACATAAGAGGACTGAGTTTACTCGTGACGGAAGCCGTCTGAGTGTACTCGTGTGAGGCCTGCTGCTCTCAGTTCCTTGCTGGGAGCTTCAGCAAGAGCACTCTGGAGCTCGCCGACAAAAGAATTGTGAGCCCCCCCCGGCCTCAAGTAAAAGTCCAGATTTCCCCCGTCAGTAACACCTCGGAGTGCCATAGGAGCGAAGAAGCATGCGTTAACGGAATGCTTCAACAGTGCTAGGGATTTATTTCACGAGACCCTGTGCACTCACGTTCGTTGTAAGAACTGTCAAAGGGCACTGTAGGCCGTCCAACCCCTCTGTTGCGTTTGAGCCACAGGAAGTAAATGCATTCGTTTGATTAAGCTCCGTGAACGTGCAACGACGATGGCGAAGCGCTGCCCTGTTCGCTCGAAAGCTCTCGTTTGTACGGCCTTCCAACGGCCTCGGGGTACACACTTCTAAACAGCCTTACATTCCATGCTGGTGTGCCCCCAATTAGGAATTTGGGCTCTTCTGTGAGACACCAATGTGCGTCCCAAATGAAACCGGGGGGCTCCCCCAGGACGTCTGCGGACGGCAGTCGGTTGCCAGCTCTTTACTTCCAGCCGGAGAAAGAAAACGAGGACAGCTTCCCCAGGGACGATTCTGGACCCTTGGGACCATCCAGAATCACCAAAGCCTAAACTTTGCACGGCCTGGGGAACGCTCTTCCTCATGTCCAGCAATCCCCACGTCAAAACCTTTCTCAGCAGAGGCAGGCACCCTCTCCCTTGTACCAGATAGCTCGGCAGAGCCTTCCGAGAAACATGCTGCGTCATTCAGCTTGAACGTGGGACGCGGAGGGGAGAGGACGCTTTCTCCCCGTTTGGAGGCGCCTTGCGCTTGGCTTCAAAGCTGCCTGAACAGCACTAGCGGCCCGACGTCTCTGCATGGCAGGATTGTCGTTGTGGGCCGAGGCTGCGTGTTCTCTCAAAGCGAAAACCTTGCTGGCAATCCCTTTCTAGAAACTCCTCCCACGGCACCACATGGTCAGCTCCGGCCGAACGAAAGGTGACCTCAGGCCTCAAGGTAAGTTCCAGTGTTTCACGTCGGGGGAGTTGGGTGTGCAGTGGTTTCCATGAGGCCATACTCCACCACGGAGTGCCTTAACCCTGCGACGCTCCTGGGGGCACACAGGATAGGAGCTCGTTCGCCAATTTCGCAGGATGACTTCTCTCCGTGCCCGAACGGCGGCTCCTGGCTCCTGAGGAAACTTAGCCTAAACAGGGCCCTGGAGAAAGTTCTTCACGTTCATAGCAAGGGCAACGTACTGCTCTCTGGCTTGTCTGGGTTGAGCGCCCCAGTCGTCAAAGAGCCTCGCGAAGGCAGTGCTGCGCAGACTCCCTTTGCCAGTCGCACGGCCTCCTTGACTGAAAGAGAACAGCAGTGCCAGAAGGCACCGTGCTGACGACTGGCTCCAGGAGGAGACTCGGAACAGCACTCTCCCAGAAGCGAAAGCTGGGCTGTGGGCCCAGCCTGAGGACCGGCACGTTTTCCACACTTAACACAGCTAAGGCATGAGCCAGACGACAGCCTTGGTCACTGAGGCCTATCTAAGGTACTGCCATACTTACCCACTAGATCCCACGCAGAGGTCCCTGTGCCCAAAAGGGCCTCCACGGAAGGGCCCTGTTCCTCCCGTGTGTTTCCTTGAGGTAATCAGAAACCACTGAGGATAACTACGTGAGCTCCGCTTTGAAACTGGGCGACCCTGGGCAAACCTTATTCCCCTCCGTGGTAGACGAGACAGTTGCGGGTCCTAAGCTGCCTGAAGCACACTCCTCGCGCCCACCTTCTGTTTGCTGCCGGAAGGCCTCACATAAGAGGCCTGAGTTTACTCGTGACGGAAGCCGTCTGAGTGTACTCGTGTGAGGCCTGCTGCTCTCAGTTCCTTGCTGGGAGCTTCAGCAAGAGCACTCTGGAGCTCGCCGACAAAAGAATTGTGAGCCCCCCCCGGCCTCAAGTAAAAGTCCAGATTTCCCCCGTCAGTAACACCTCGGAGTGCCATAGGAGCGAAGAAGCATGCGTTAACGCAATGCTTCAACAGTGCTAGGGATTTATTTCACGAGACCCTGTGCACTCACGTTCGTTGTAAGAACTGTCAAAGGGCACTGTAGGCCGTCCAACCCCTCTGTTGCGTTTGAGCCACAGGAAGTAAATGCATTCGTTCGATTAAGCTCCGTGAACGTGCAACGACGATGGCGAAGCGCTGCCCTGTTCGCTGTAAAGCTCTCGTTTGTACGGCCTTCCAACGGCCTCGGGGTACACACTTCTAAACAGCCTTACATTCCATGCTGGTGTGCCCCCAATTAGGAATTTGGGCTCTTCTGTGAGACACCAATGTGCGTCCCAAATGAAACCGGGGGGCTCCCCCAGGACGTCTGCGGACGGCAGTCGGTTGCCAGCTGTTTACTTCCAGCCGGAGAAAGAAAACGAGGACAGCTTCCCCAGGGACGATTCTGGACCCTTGGGACCATCCAGAATCACCAAAGCCTAAACTTTGCACGGCCTGGGGAACGCTCTTCCTCATGTCCAGCAATCCCCACGTCAAAACCTTTCTCAGCAGAGGCAGGCACCCTCTCCCTTGTACCAGATAGCTCGGCAGAGCCTTCCGAGAAACATGCTGCGTCATTCAGCTTGAACGTGGGACGCGGAGGGGAGAGGACGCTTTCTCCCCGTTTGGAGGCGCCTTGCGCTTGGCTTCAAAGCTGCCTGAACAGCACTAGCGGCCCGACGTCTCTGCATGGCAGGATTGTCGTTGTGGGCCGAGGCTGCGTGTTCTCTCAAAGCGAAAACCGTGCTGGCAATCCCTTTCTAGAAACTCCTCCCACGGCACCACATGGTCAGCTCCGGCCGAACGAAAGGTGACCTCAGGCCTCAAGGTAAGTTCCAGTGTTTCATGTCGGGGGAGTTGGGTGTGCAGTGGTTTCCATGAGGCCATACTCCACCACGGAGTGCCTTAACTCTGCGACGCTCCTGGGGGCACACAGGATAGGAGCTCGTTCGCCAATTTCGCAGGATGACTTCTCTCCGTGCCGGAACGGCGGCTCCTGGCTTCTGAGGAACCTTAGCCTAAACAGGGCCCTGGAGAAAGCTCTTCACGTTCATAGCAAGGGCAACGTACTGCTCTCTGGCTTGTCTGGGTTGAGCGCCCCAGTCGTCAAAGAGCCTCGCGAAGGCAGTGCTGCGCAGACTCCCTTTGCCAGTCGCACGGCCTCCTTGACTGAAAGAGAACGGCAGTGCCAGAAGGCACCGTGCTGACGACTGGCTCCAGGAGGAGACTCGGGACAGCACTCTCCCAGAAGCGAAAGCTGAGCTGTGGGCCCATACTGAGGACCGGCACGTTTTCCACACTTAACACAGCTAAGGCATGAGCCAGACGACAGCCTTGGTCACTGAGGCCTATCTAAGGTACTGCCATACTTACCCAGTAGATCCCACGCAGAGGTCCCTGTGCCCAAAAGGGCCTCCACGGAAGGGCCCTGTTCCTCCCGTGTGTTTCCTTGAGGTAATCAGAAACCACTGAGGATAACTACGTGAGCTCCGCTTTGAAACTGGGCGACCCTGGGCAAACCTTATGCCCCTCCGTGGTAGACGAGACAGTTGCGGGTCCTAAGCTGCCTGAAGCACACTCCTCGCACCGAACCTCTCTTTGCTGCCGGGAGGCCTCACATAAGAGGCCTGAGTTTACTCGTGACGGAAGCCGTCTGAGTGTACTCGTGTGAGGCCTGCTGCTCTCATTTCCTTGCTGGCAGCTTCAGCAAGAGCACTCTGGAGCTCGCCGACAAAAGAATTGTGAGCCCCCCCCCGGCCTCAAGTAAAAGTCCAGATTTCCCCCGTCAGTAACACCTCGGAGTGCCATAGGAGCGAAGAAGCATGCGTTAACGCAATGCTTCAACAGTGCTAGGGATTTATTTCACGAGACCCTGTGCACTCACGTTCGTTGTAAGAACTGTCAAAGGGCACTGTAGGCCGTCCAACCCCTCTGTTGCGTTTGAGCCACAGGAAGTAAATGCATTCGTTTGATTAAGCTCCGTGAACGTGCAACGACGATGGCGAAGCGCTGCCCTGTTCGCTGGAAAGCTCTCGTTTGTACGGCCTTCCAACGGCCTCGGGGTACACACTTCTAAACAGCCTTACATTCCATGCTGGTGTGCCCCCAATTAGGAATTTGGGCTCTTCTGTGAGACACCAATGTGCGTCCCAAATGAAACCGGGGGGCTCCCCCAGGACGTCTGCGGACGGCAGTCGGTTGCCAGCTGTTTACTTCCAGCCGGAGAAAGAAAACGAGGACAGCTTCCCCAGGGACGATTCTGGACCCTTGGGACCATCCAGAATCACCAAAGCCTAAACTTTGCACGGCCTGGGGAACGCTCTTCCTCATGTCCAGCAATCCCCACGTCAAAACCTTTCTCAGCAGAGGCAGGCACCCTCTCCCTTGTACCAGATAGCTCGGCAGAGCCTTCCGAGAAACATGCTGCGTCATTCAGCTTGAACGTGGGACGCGGAGGGGAGAGGACGCTTTCTCCCCGTTTGGAGGCGCCTTGCGCTTGGCTTCAAAGCTGCCTGAACAGCACTAGCGGCCCGACGTCTCTGCATGGCAGGATTGTCTTTGTGGGCCGAGGCTGCGTGTTGTCTCAAAGCGAAAACCGTGCTGGCAATCCCTTTCTAGAAACTCCTCCCACGGCACCACATGGTCAGCTCCGGCCGAACGAAAGGTGACCTCAGGCCTGAAGGTAAGTTCCAGTGTTTCACGTCGGGGGAGTTGGGTGTGCAGTGGTTTCCATGAGACCATACTCCACCACGGAGTGCCTTAACCCTGCGTCGCTCCTGGGGGCACACAGGATAGGAGCTCGTTCGCCAATTTCGCAGGATGACTTCTCTCCGTGCCCGAACGGCGGCTCCTGGCTCCTGAGGAACCTTAGCCTAAACAGGGCCCTGGAGAAAGCTCTTCACGTTCATAGCAAGGGCAACGTACTGCTCTCTGGCTTGTCTGGGTTGAGCGCCCCAGTCGTCAAAGAGCCTCGCGAAGGCAGTGCTGCGCAGACTCCCTTTGCCAGTCGCACGGCCTCCTTGACTGAAAGAGAACGGCAGTGCCAGAAGGCACCGTGCTGACGACTGGCTCCAGGAGGAGACTCGGAACAGCACTCTCCCAGAAGCGAAAGCTGGGCTGTGGGCCCAGCCTGAGGACCGGCACGTTTTCCACACTTAACACAGCTAAGGCATGAGCCAGACGACAGCCTTGGTCACTGAGGCCTATCTAAGGTACTGCCATACTTACCCAGTAGATCCCACGCAGAGGTCCCTGTGCCCAAAAGGGCCTCCACGGAAGGGCCCTGTTCCTCCCGTGTGTTTCCTTGAGGTAATCAGAAACCACTGAGGATAACTACGTGAGCTCCGCTTTGAAACTGGGCGACCCTGGGCAAACCTTATGCCCCTCCGTGTTAGACGAGACAGTTGCGGGTCCTACGCTGCCTGAAGCACACTCCTCGCACCGAACCTCTCTTTGCTGCCGGGAGGCCTCACATAAGAGGCCTGAGTTTATTCGTGACGGAAGCCATCTGAGTGTACTCGTGTGAGGCCTGCTGCTCTCAGTTCCTTGCTGGGAGCTTCAGCAAGAGCACTCTGGAGCTCGCCGACAAAAGAATTGTGAGGCCCCCCGGCCTCAAGTAAAAGTCCAGATTTCCCCCGTCAGTAACATCTCGGAGTGCCATAGGAGCGAAGAAGCATGCGTTAACGCAATGCTTCAACAGTGCTAGGGATTTATTTCACGAGACCCTGTGCACTCACGTTCGTTGTAAGAACTGTCAAAGGGCACTGTAGGCCGTCCAACCCCTCTGTTGCGTTTGAGCCACAGGAAGTAAATGCATTCGTTTGATTAAGCTCCGTGAACGTGCAACGACGATGGCGAAGCGCTGCCCTGTTCGCTCGAAAGCTCTCGTTTGTACGGCCTTCCAACGGCCTCGGGGTACGCACTTCTAAACAGCCTTACATTCCATGCTGGTGTGCCCCCAATTAGGAATTTGGGCTCTTCTGTGAGACACCAATGTGCGTCCCAAATGAAACCGGGGGGCTCCCCCAGGACGTCTGCGGACGGCAGTCGGTTGCCAGCTGTTTACTTCCAGCCGGAGAAAGAAAACGAGGACAGCTTCCCCAGGGACGATTCTGGACCCTTGGGACCATCCAGAATCACCAAAGCCTAAACTTTGCACGGCCTGGGGAACGCTCTTCCTCATGTCCAGCAATCCCCACGTCAAAACCTTTCTCAGCAGAGGCAGGCACCCTCTCCCTTGTACCAGATAGCTCGGCAGAGCCTTCCGAGAAACATGCTGCGTCATTCAGCTTGAACGTGGGACGCGGAGGGGAGAGGACGCTCTCTCCCCGTTTGGAGGCGCCTTGCGCTTGGCTTCAAAGCTGCCTGAACAGCACTAGCGGCCCGACGTCTCTGCACGGCAGGATTGTCGTTGTGGGCCGAGGCTGCGTGTTCTCTCAAAGCGAAAACCGTGCTGGCAATCCCTTTCTAGATACTCCTCCCACGGCACCACATGGTCAGCTCCGGCCGAACGAAAGGTGACCTCAGGCCTCAAGGTAAGTTCCAGTGTTTCACGTCGGGGGAGTTGGGTGTGCAGTGGTTTCCATGAGGCCATACTCCACCACGGAGTGCCTTAACTCTGCGACGCTCCTGGGGGCACACAGGATAGGAGCTCATTCGCCAATTTCGCAGGATGACTTCTCTCCGTGCCGGAACGGCGGCTCCTGGCTTCTGAGGAACCTTAGCCTAAACAGGGCCCTGGAGAAAGCTCTTCACGTTCATAGCAAGGGCAACGTACTGCTCTCTGGCTTGTCTGGGTTGAGCGCCCCTGTCGTCAAACAGCCTCGCGAAGGCAGTGCTGCGCAGACTCCCTTTGCCAGTCGCACGGCCTCCTTGACTGAAAGAGAACGGCAGTGCCAGAAGGCACCGTGCTGACGACTGGCTCCGGGAGGAGACTCGGGACAGCACTCTCCCAGAAGCGAAAGCTGGGCTGTGGGCCCAGCCTGAGGACCGGCACGTTTTCCACACTTAACACAGCTAAGGCATGAGCCAGACGACAGCCTTGGTCACTGAGGCCTATCTAAGGTACTGCCATACTTACCCACTAGATCCCACGCAGAGGTCCCTGTGCCCAAAAGGGCCTCCACGGAAGGGCCCTGTTCCTCCCGTGTGTTTCCTTGAGGTAATCAGAAACCACTGAGGATAACTACGTGAGCTCCGCTTTGAAACTGGGCGACCCTGGGCAAACCTTATGCCCCTCCGTGGTAGACGAGACAGTTGCGGGTCCTACGCTGCCTGAAGCACACTCCTCGCACCGAACCTCTCTTTGCTGCCGGGAGGCCTCACATAAGAGGACTGAGTTTACTCGTGACGGAAGCCGTCTGAGTGTACTCGTGTGAGGCCTGCTGCTCTCAGTTCCTTGCTGGGAGCTTCAGCAAGAGCACTCTGGAGCTTGCCGACAAAAGAATTGTGAGCCCCCCCCGGCCTCAAGTAAAAGTCCAGATTTCCCCCGTCAGTAACACCTCGGAGTGCCATAGGAGCGAAGAAGCATGCGTTAACGGAATGTTTCAACAGTGCTAGGGATTTATTTCACGAGACCCTGTGCACTCACGTTCGTTGTAAGAACTGTCAAAGGGCACTGTAGGCCGTCCAACCCCTCTGTTGCGTTTGAGCCACAGGAAGTAAATGCATTCGTTTGATTAAGCTCCGTGAACGTGCAACGACGATGGCGAAGCGCTGCCCTGTTCGCTGGAAAGCTCTCGTTTGTACGGCCTTCCAACGGCCTCGGGGTACACACTTCTAAACAGCCTTACATTCCATGCTGGTGTGCCCCCAATTAGGAATTTGGGCTCTTCTGTGAGACACCAATGTGCGTCCCAAATGAAACCGGGGGGCTCCCCCAGGACGTCTGCGGACGGCAGTCGGTTGCCAGCTGTTTACTTCCAGCCGGAGAAAGAAAACGAGGACAGCTTCCCCAGGGACGATTCTGGACCCTTGGGAACATCCAGAATCACCAAAGCCTAAACTTTGCACGGCCTGGGGAACGCTCTTCCTCATGTCCAGCAATCCCCACGTCAAAACCTTTCTCAGCAGAGGCAGGCACCCTCTCCCTTGTACCAGATAGCTCGGCAGAGCCTTCCGAGAAACATGCTGCGTCATTCAGCTTGAACGTGGGACGCGGAGGGGAGAGGACGCTTTCTCCCCGTTTGGAGGCGCCTTGCGCTTGGCTTCAAAGCTGCCTGAACAGCACTAGCGGCCCGACGTCTCTGCATGGCAGGATTGTCGTTGTGGGCCGAGGCTGCGTGTTCTCTCAAAGCGAAAACCGTGCTGGCAATCCCTTTCTAGAAACTCCTCCCACGGCACCACATGGTCAGCTCCGGCCGAACGAAAGGTGACCTCAGGCCTCAAGGTAAGTTCCAGTGTTTCACGTCGGGGGAGTTAGGTGTGCAGTGGTTTCCATGAGGCCATACTCCACCACGGAGTGCCTTAACCCTGCGACGCTCCTGGGGGCACACAGGATAGGAGCTCGTTCGCCAATTTCGCAGGATGACTTCTCTCCGTGCCCGAACGGCGGCTCCTGGCTCCTGAGGAAACTTAGCCTAAACAGGGCCCTGGAGAAAGCTCTTCACGTTCATAGCAAGGGGAACGTACTGCTCTCTGGCTTGTCTGGGTTGAGCGCCCCAGTCGTCAGAGAGCCTCGCGAAGGCAGTGCTGCGCAGACTCCCTTTGCCAGTCGCACGGCCTCCTTGACTGAAAGAGAACGGCAGTGCCAGAAGGCACCGTGCTGACGACTGGCTCCAGGAGGAGACTCGGGACAGCACTCTCCCAGAAGCGAAAGCTGGGCTGTGGGCCCAGCCTGAGGACCGGCACGTTTTCCACACTTAACACAGCTAAGGCATGAGCCAGACGACAGCCTTGGTCACTGAGGCCTATCTAAGGTACTGCCATACTTACCCACTAGATCCCACGCAGAGGTCCCTGTGCCCAAAAGGGCCTCCACGGAAGGGCCCTGTTCCTCCCGTGTGTTTCCTTGAGGTAATCAGAAACCACTGAGGATAACTACGTGAGCTCCGCTTTGAAACTGGGCGACCCTGGGCAAACCTTATTCCCCTCCGTGGTAGACGAGACAGTGGCGGGTCCTAAGCTGCCTGAAGCACACTCCTCGCGCCCACCTTCTGTTTGCTGCCGGAAGGCCTCACATAAGAGGCCTTAGTTTACTCGTGACGGAAGCCGTCTGAGTGTACTCGTGTGAGGCCTGCTGCTCTCAGTTCCTTGCTGGGAGCTTCAGCAAGAGCACTCTGGAGCTCGCCGACAAAAGAATTGTGAGCCCCCCCCGGCCTCAAGTAAAAGTCCAGATTTCCCCCGTCAGTAACACCTCGGAGTGCCATAGGAGCGAAGAAGCATGCGTTAACGGAATGCTTCTACAGTGCTAGGGATTTATTTCACGAGACCCTGTGCACTCACGTTCGTTGTAAGAACTGTCAAAGGGCACTGTAGGCCGTCCAACCCCTCTGTTGCGTTTGAGCCACAGGAAGTAAATGCATTCGTTTGATTAAGCTCCGTGAACGTGCAACGACGATGGCGAAGCGCTGCCCTGTTCGCTCGAAAGCTCTCGTTTGTACGGCCTTCCAACGGCCTCGGGGTACACACTTCTAAACAGCCTTACATTCCATGCTGGTGTGCCCCCAATTAGGAATTTGGGCTCTTCTGTGAGACACCAATGTGCGTCCCAAATGAAACCGGGGGGCTCCCCCAGGACGTCTGCGGACGGCAGTCGGTTGCCAGCTCTTTACTTCCAGCCGGAGAAAGAAAACGAGGACAGCTTCCCCAGGGACGATTCTGGACCCTTGGGACCATCCAGAATCACCAAAGCCTAAACTTTGCACGGCCTGGGGAACGCTCTTCCTCATGTCCAGCAATCCCCACGTCAAAACCTTTCTCAGCAGAGGCAGGCACCCTCTCCCTTGTACCAGATAGCTCGGCAGAGCCTTCCGAGAAACATGCTGCGTCATTCAGCTTGAACGTGGGACGCGGAGGGGAGAGGACGCTTTCTCCCCGTTTGGAGGCGCCTTGCGCTTGGCTTCAAAGCTGCCTGAAGAGCACTAGCGGCCCGACGTCTCTGCATGGCAGGATTGTCGTTGTGGGCCGAGGCTGCGTGTTCTCTCAAAGCGAAAACCGTGCTGGCAATCCCTTTCTAGAAACTCCTCCCACGGCACCACATGGTCAGCTCCGGCCGAACGAAAGGTGACCTCAGGCCTCAAGGTAAGTTCCAGTGTTACACGTCGGGGGAGTTGGGTGTGCAGTGGTTTCCATGAGGCCATACTCCACCACGGAGTGCCTTAACCCTGCGACGCTCCTGGGGGCACACAGGATAGGAGCTCGTTCGCCAATTTCGCAGGATGACTTCTCTCCGTTCCCGAACGGCGGCTCCTGGCTCCTGAGGAAACTTAGCCTAAACAGGGCCCTGGAGAAAGCTCTTCACGTTCATAGCAAGGGGAACGTACTGCTCTCTGGCTTGTCTGGGTTGAGCGCCCCAGTCGTCAGAGAGCCTCGCGAAGGCAGTGCTGCGCAGACTCCCTTTGCCAGTCACACGGCCTCCTTGACTGAAAGAGAACGGCAGTGCCAGAAGGCACCGTGCTGACGACTGGCTCCAGGAGGAGACTCGGAACAGCACTCTCCCAGAAGCGAAAGCTGGGCTGTGGGCCCAGCCTGAGGACCGGCACGTTTTCCACACTTAACACAGCTAAGGCATGAGCCAGACGACAGCCTTGGTCACTGAGGCCTATCTAAGGTACTGCCATACTTACCCACTAGATCCCACGCAGAGGTCCCTGTGCCCAAAAGGGCCTCCACGGAAGGGCCCTGTTCCTCCCGTGTGTTTCCTTGAGGTAATCAGAAACCACTGAGGATAACTACGTGAGCTCCGCTTTGAAACTGGGCGACCCTGGGCAAACCTTATTCCCCTCCGTGGTAGACGAGACAGTTGCGGGTCCTAAGCTGCCTGAAGCACACTCCTCGCGCCCACCTTCTCTTTGCTGCCAGAACGCCTCACATAAGAGGTCTGTGTTTACTCGTGACGGAAGCCGTCTGAGTGTACTCGTGTGAGGCCTGCTGCTCTCAGTTCCTTGCTGGGAGCTTCAGCAAGAGCACTCTGGAGCTTGCCGACAAAAGAATTGTGAGCCACCCCCCGGCCTCAAGTAAAAGTCCAGATTTCCCCCGTCAGTAACACCTCGGAGTGCCATAGGAGCGAAGAAGCATGTGTTAACGGAATGCTTCAACAGTGCTCGGTTTTATTTCACGAGACCCTGTGCACTCACGTTCGTTGTAAGAACTGTCATAGGGCACTGTAGGCCGTCCAACCCCTCTGTTGCGTTTGAGCCACAGGAAGTAAATGCATTCGTTTGATTAAGCTCCGTGAACGTGCAACGACGATGGCGAAGCGCTGCCCTGTTCGCTCGAAAGCTCTCGTTTGTACGGCCTTCCAACGGCCTCGGGGTACACACTTCTAAACAGCCTTACATTCCATGCTGGTGTGCCCCCAATTAGGAATTTGGGCTCTTCTGTGAGACACCAATGTGCGTCCCAAATGAAACCGGGGGGCTCCCCCAGGACGTCTGCGGACGGCAGTCGGTTGCCAGCTGTTTACTTCCAGCCGGAGAAAGAAAACGAGGACAGCTTCCCCAGGGACAATTCTGGACCCTTGGGACCATCCAGAATCACCAAAGCCTAAACTTTGCACGGCCTGGGGAACGCTCTTCCTCATGTCTAGCAATCCCCACGTCAAAACCTTTCTCAGCAGAGGCAGGCACCCTCTCCCTTGTACCAGATAGCTCGGCAGAGCCTTCCGAGAAACATGCTGCGTCATTCAGCTTGAACGTGGGACGCAGAGGGGAGAGGACGCTTTCTCCCCGTTTGGAGGCGCCTTGCACTTGGCTTCAAAGCTGCCTGAACAGCACTAGCGGCCCGACGTCTCTGCACGGCAGGATTGTCGTTGTGGGCCGAGGCTGCGTGTTCTCTCAAAGCGAAAACCGTGCTGGCAATCCCTTTCTAGAAACTCCTCCCACGGCACCACATGGTCAGCTCCGGCCGAACGAAAGGTGACCTCAGGCCTCAAGGTAAGTTCCAGTGTTTCACGTCGGGGGAGTTGGGTGTGCAGTGGTTTCCATGAGGCCACATTACACCACGGAGTGCCTTAACCCTGCGACGCTCCTGGGGGCACACAGGATAGGAGCTCGTTCGCCAATTTCGCAGGATGACTTCTCTCCGTGCCCGAACGGCGGCTCCTGGCTCCTGAGGAAACTTAGCCTAAATAGGGCCCTGGAGAAAGCTCTTCACGTTCATAGCAAGGGCAACGTACTGCTCTCTGGCTTGTCTGGGTTGAGCGCCCCAGTCGTCAAAGAGCCTCGCGAAGGCAGTGCTGCGCAGACTCCCTTTGCCAGTCGCACGGCCTCCTTGACTGAAAGAGAACGGCAGTGCCAGAAGGCACCGTGCTGACGACTGGCTCCAGGAGGAGACTCGGGACAGCACTCTCACAGAAGCGAAAGCTGGGCTGTGGGCCCAGCCTGAGGACCGGCACGTTTTCCACACTTAACACAGCTAAGGCATGAGCCAGACGACAGCCTTGGTCACTGAGGCCTATCTAAGGTACTGCCATACTTACCCACTAGATCCCACGCAGAGGTCCCTGTGCCCAAAAGGGCCTCCACGGAAGGGCCCTGTTCCTCCCGTGTGTTTCCTTGAGGTAATCAGAAACCACTGAGGATAACTACGTGAGCTCCGCTTTGAAACTGGGCGACCCTGAGCAAACCTTATTCCCCTCCGTGGTAGACGAGACAGTTGCGGGTCCTAAGCTGCCTGAAGCACACTCCTCGCGCCCACCTTCTGTTTGCTGCCGGAAGGCCTCACATAAGAGGACTGAGTTTACTCGTGACGGAAGCCGTCTGAGTGTACTCGTGTGAGGCCTGCTGCTCTCAGTTCCTTGCTGGGAGCTTCAGCAAGAGCACTTTGGAGCTCGCCGACAAAAGAATTGTGAGCCCCCCCCCGGCCTCAAGTAAAAGTCCAGATTTCCCCCGTCAGTAACACCTCGGAGTGCCATAGGAGCGAAGAAGCATGCGTTAACGCAATGCTTCAACAGTGCTAGGGATTTATTTCACGAGACCCTGTGCACTCACGTTCGTTGTAAGAACTGTCAAAGGGCACTGTAGGCCGTCCAACCCCTCTGTTGCGTTTGAGCCACAGGAAGTAAATGCATTCGTTTGATTAAGCTCCGTGAACGTGCAACGACGATGGCGAAGCGCTGCCCTGTTCGCTCGAAAGCTCTCGTTTGTACGGCCTTCCAACGGCCTCGGGGTACACACTTCTAAACAGCCTTACATTCCATGCTGGTGTGCCCCCAATTAGGAATTTGGGCTCTTCTGTGAGACACCAATGTGCGTCCCAAATGAAACCGGGGGGCTCCCCCAGGACGTCTGCGGACGGCAGTCGGTTGCCAGCTGTTTACTTCCAGCCGGAGAAAGAAAACGAGGACAGCTTCCCCAGGGACGATTCTGGACCCTTGGGACCATCCAGAATCACCAAAGCCTAAACTTTGCACGGCCTGGGGAACGCTCTTCCTCATGTCCAGCAATCCCCACGTCAAAACCTTTCTCAGCAGAGGCAGGCACCCTCTCCCTTGTACCAGATAGCTCGGCAGAGCCTTCCGAGAAACATGCTGCGTCATTCAGCTTGAACGTGGGACGCGGAGGGGAGAGGACGCTTTCTCCCCGTTTGGAGGCGCCTTGCGCTTGGCTTCAAAGCTGCCTGAACAGCACTAGCGGCCCGACGTCTCTGCACGGCAGGATTGTCGTTGTGGGCCGAGGCTGCGTGTTCTCTCAAAGCGAAAACCGTGCTGGCAATCCCTTTCTAGAAACTCCTCCCACGGCACCACATGGTCAGCTCCGGCCGAACGAAAGGTGACCTCAGGCCTCAAGGTAAGTTCCAGTGTTTCACGTCGGGGGAGTTGGGTGTGCAGTGGTTTCCATGAGGCCATACTCCACCACGGAGTGCCTTAACTCTGCGACGCTCCTGGGGGCACACAGGATAGGAGCTCGTTCGCCAATTTCACAGGATGACTTCTCTCCGTGCCGGAACGGCGGCTCCTGGCTTCTGAGGAACCTTAGCCTAAACAGGGCCCTGGAGAAAGCTCTTCACGTTCATAGCAAGGGCAACGTACTGCTCTCTGGCTTGTCTGGGTTGAGCGCCCCAGTCGTCAAAGAGCCTCGCGAAGGCAGTGCTGCGCAGACTCCCTTTGCCAGTCGCACGGCCTCCTTGACTGAAAGAGAACGGCAGTGCCAGAAGGCACCGTGCTGACGACTGGCTCCAGGAGGAGACTCGGGACAGCACTCTCACAGAAGCGAAAGCTGGGCTGTGGGCCCAGCCTGAGGACCGGCACGTTTTCCACACTTAACACAGCTAAGGCATGAGCCAGACGACAGCCTTGGTCACTGAGGCCTATCTAAGGTACTGCCATACTTACCCACTAGATCCCACGCAGAGGTCCCTGTGCCCAAAAGGGCCTCCACGGAAGGGCCCTGTTCCTCCCGTGTGTTTCCTTGAGGTAATCAGAAACCACTGAGGATAACTACGTGAGCTCCGCTTTGAAACTGGGCGACCCTGGGCAAACCTTATTCCCCTCCGTGGTAGACGACACAGTTGCGGGTCCTAAGCTGCCTGAAGCACACTCCTCGCGCCCACCTTCTCTTTGCTGCCAGAACGCCTCACATAAGAGGTCTGTGTTTACTCGTGACGGAAGCCGTCTGAGTGTACTCGTGTGAGGCCTGCTGCTCTCAGTTCCTTGCTGGGAGCTTCAGCAAGAGCACTCTGGAGCTTGCCGACAAAAGAATTGTGAGCCACCCCCCGGCCTCAAGTAAAAGTCCAGATTTCCCCCGTCAGTAACACCTCGGAGTGCCATAGGAGCGAAGAAGCATGTGTTAACGGAATGCTTCAACAGTGCTCGGTTTTATTTCACGAGACCCTGTGCACTCACGTTCGTTGTAAGAACTGTCATAGGGCACTGTAGGCCGTCCAACCCCTCTGTTGCGTTTGAGCCACAGGAAGTAAATGCATTCGTTTGATTAAGCTCCGTGAACGTGCAACGACGATGGCGAAGCGCTGCCCTGTTCGCTCGAAAGCTCTCGTTTGTACGGCCTTCCAACGGCCTCGGGGTACACACTTCTAAACAGCCTTACATTCCATGCTGGTGTGCCCCCAATTAGGAATTTGGGCTCTTCTGTGAGACACCAATGTGCGTCCCAAATGAAACCGGGGGGCTCCCCCAGGACGTCTGCGGACGGCAGTCGGTTGCCAGCTGTTTACTTCCAGCCGGAGAAAGAAAACGAGGACAGCTTCCCCAGGGACAATTCTGGACCCTTGGGACCATCCAGAATCACCAAAGCCTAAACTTTGCACGGCCTGGGGAACGCTCTTCCTCATGTCTAGCAATCCCCACGTCAAAACCTTTCTCAGCAGAGGCAGGCACCCTCTCCCTTGTACCAGATAGCTCGGCAGAGCCTTCCGAGAAACATGCTGCGTCATTCAGCTTGAACGTGGGACGCAGAGGGGAGAGGACGCTTTCTCCCCGTTTGGAGGCGCCTTGCACTTGGCTTCAAAGCTGCCTGAACAGCACTAGCGGCCCGACGTCTCTGCACGGCAGGATTGTCGTTGTGGGCCGAGGCTGCGTGTTCTCTCAAAGCGAAAACCGTGCTGGCAATCCCTTTCTAGAAACTCCTCCCACGGCACCACATGGTCAGCTCCGGCCGAACGAAAGGTGACCTCAGGCCTCAAGGTAAGTTCCAGTGTTTCACGTCGGGGGAGTTGGGTGTGCAGTGGTTTCCATGAGGCCACATTACACCACGGAGTGCCTTAACCCTGCGACGCTCCTGGGGGCACACAGGATAGGAGCTCGTTCGCCAATTTCGCAGGATGACTTCTCTCCGTGCCCGAACGGCGGCTCCTGGCTCCTGAGGAAACTTAGCCTAAATAGGGCCCTGGAGAAAGCTCTTCACGTTCATAGCAAGGGCAACGTACTGCTCTCTGGCTTGTCTGGGTTGAGCGCCCCAGTCGTCAAAGAGCCTCGCGAAGGCAGTGCTGCGCAGACTCCCTTTGCCAGTCGCACGGCCTCCTTGACTGAAAGAGAACGGCAGTGCCAGAAGGCACCGTGCTGACGACTGGCTCCAGGAGGAGACTCGGGACAGCACTCTCACAGAAGCGAAAGCTGGGCTGTGGGCCCAGCCTGAGGACCGGCACGTTTTCCACACTTAACACAGCTAAGGCATGAGCCAGACGACAGCCTTGGTCACTGAGGCCTATCTAAGGTACTGCCATACTTACCCACTAGATCCCACGCAGAGGTCCCTGTGCCCAAAAGGGCCTCCACGGAAGGGCCCTGTTCCTCCCGTGTGTTTCCTTGAGGTAATCAGAAACCACTGAGGATAACTACGTGAGCTCCGCTTTGAAACTGGGCGACCCTGAGCAAACCTTATTCCCCTCCGTGGTAGACGAGACAGTTGCGGGTCCTAAGCTGCCTGAAGCACACTCCTCGCGCCCACCTTCTTTTTGCTGCCGGAAGGCCTCACATAAGAGGACTGAGTTTACTCGTGACGGAAGCCGTCTGAGTGTACTCGTGTGAGGCCTGCTGCTCTCAGTTCCTTGCTGGGAGCTTCAGCAAGAGCACTCTGGAGCTCGCCGACAAAAGAATTGTGAGCCCCCCCCCGGCCTCAAGTAAAAGTCCAGATTTCCCCCGTCAGTAACACCTCGGAGTGCCATAGGAGCGAAGAAGCATGCGTTAACGCAATGCTTCAACAGTGCTAGGGATTTATTTCACGAGACCCTGTGCACTCACGTTCGTTGTAAGAACTGTCAAAGGGCACTGTAGGCCGTCCAACCCCTCTGTTGCGTTTGAGCCACAGGAAGTAAATGCATTCGTTCGATTAAGCTCCGTGAACGTGCAACGACGATGGCGAAGCGCTGCCCTGTTCGCTGGAAAGCTCTCGTTTGTACGGCCTTCCAACGGCCTCGGGGTACACACTTCTAAACAGCCTTACATTCCATGCTGGTGTGCCCCCAATTAGGAATTTGGGCTCTTCTGTGAGACACCAATGTGCGTCCCAAATGAAACCGGGGGGCTCCCCCAGGACGTCTGCGGACGGCAGTCGGTTGCCAGCTGTTTACTTCCAGCCGGAGAAAGAAAACGAGGACAGCTTCCCCAGGGACGATTCTGGACCCTTGGGACCATCCAGAATCACCAAAGCCTAAACTTTGCACGGCCTGGGGAACGCTCTTCCTCATGTCCAGCAATCCCCACGTCAAAACCTTTCTCAGCAGAGGCAGGCACCCTCTCCCTTGTACCAGATAGCTCGGCAGAGCCTTCCGAGAAACATGCTGCGTCATTCAGCTTGAACGTGGGACGCGGAGGGGAGAGGACGCTTTCTCCCCGTTTGGAGGCGCCTTGCGCTTGGCTTCAAAGCTGCCTGAACAGCACTAGCGGCCCGACGTCTCTGCATGGCAGGATTGTCGTTGTGGGCCGAGGCTGCGTGTTCTCTCAAAGCGAAAACCTTGCTGGCAATCCCTTTCTAGAAACTCCTCCCACGGCACCACATGGTCAGCTCCGGCCGAACGAAAGGTGACCTCAGGCCTCAAGGTAAGTTCCAGTGTTTCACGTCGGGGGAGTTGGGTGTGCAGTGGTTTCCATGAGGCCATACTCCACCACGGAGTGCCTTAACCCTGCGACGCTCCTGGGGGCACACAGGATAGGAGCTCGTTCGCCAATTTCGCAGGATGACTTCTCTCCGTGCCCGAACGGCGGCTCCTGGCTCCTGAGGAAACTTAGCCTAAACAGGGCCCTGGAGAAAGCTCTTCACGTTCATAGCAAGGGCAACGTACTGCTCTCTGGCTTGTCTGGGTTGAGCGCCCCAGTCGTCAAAGAGCCTCGCGAAGGCAGTGCTGCGCAGACTCCCTTTGCCAGTCGCACGGCCTCCTTGACTGAAAGAGAACGGCAGTGCCAGAAGGCACCGTGCTGACGACTGGCTCCAGGAGGAGACTCGGGACAGCACTCTCCCAGAAGCGAAAGCTGGGCTGTGGGCCCAGCCTGAGGACCGGCACGTTTTCCACACTTAACACAGCTAAGGCATGAGCCAGACGACAGCCTTGGTCACTGAGGCCTATCTAAGGTACTGCCATACTTACCCACTAGATCCCACGCAGAGGTCCCTGTGCCCAAAAGGGCCTCCACGGAAGGGCCCTGTTCCTCCCGTGTGTTTCCTTGAGGTAATCAGAAACCACTGAGGATAACTACGTGAGCTCCGCTTTGAAACTGGGCGACCCTGGGCAAACCTTATTCCCCTCCGTGGTAGACGAGACAGTTGCGGGTCCTAAGCTGCCTGAAGCACACTCCTCGCGCCCACCTTCTGTTTGCTGCCGGAAGGCCTCACATAAGAGGCCTGAGTTTACTCGTGACGGAAGCCGTCTGAGTGTACTCGTGTGAGGCCTGCTGCTCTCAGTTCCTTGCTGGGAGCTTCAGCAAGAGCACTCTGGAGCTCGCCGACAAAAGAATTGTGAGCCCCCCCCGGCCTCAAGTAAAAGTCCAGATTTCCCCCGTCAGTAACACCTCGGAGTGCCATAGGAGCGAAGAAGCATGCGTTAACGCAATGCTTCAACAGTGCTAGGGATTTATTTCACGAGACCCTGTGCACTCACGTTCGTTGTAAGAACTGTCAAAGGGCACTGTAGGCCGTCCAACCCCTCTGTTGCGTTTGAGCCACAGGAAGTAAATGCATTCGTTCGATTAAGCTCCGTGAACGTGCAACGACGATGGCGAAGCGCTGCCCTGTTCGCTGGAAAGCTCTCGTTTGTACGGCCTTCCAACGGCCTCGGGGTACACACTTCTAAACAGCCTTACATTCCATGCTGGTGTGCCCCCAATTAGGAATTTGGGCTCTTCTGTGAGACACCAATGTGCGTCCCAAATGAAACCGGGGGGCTCCCCCAGGACGTCTGCGGACGGCAGTCGGTTGCCAGCTGTTTACTTCCAGCCGGAGAAAGAAAACGAGGACAGCTTCCCCAGGGACGATTCTGGACCCTTGGGACCATCCAGAATCACCAAAGCCTAAACTTTGCACGGCCTGGGGAACGCTCTTCCTCATGTCCAGCAATCCCCACGTCAAAACCTTTCTCAGCAGAGGCAGGCACCCTCTCCCTTGTACCAGATAGCTCGGCAGAGCCTTCCGAGAAACATGCTGCGTCATTCAGCTTGAACGTGGGACGCGGAGGGGAGAGGACGCTTTCTCCCCGTTTGGAGGCGCCTTGCGCTTGGCTTCAAAGCTGCCTGAACAGCACTAGCGGCCCGACGTCTCTGCATGGCAGGATTGTCGTTGTGGGCCGAGGCTGCGTGTTCTCTCAAAGCGAAAACCGTGCTGGCAATCCCTTTCTAGAAACTCCTCCCACGGCACCACATGGTCAGCTCCGGCCGAACGAAAGGTGACCTCAGGCCTCAAGGTAAGTTCCAGTGTTTCACGTCGGGGGAGTTGGGTGTGCAGTGGTTTCCATGAGGCCATACTCCACCACGGAGTGCCTTAACCCTGCGACGCTCCTGGGGGCACACAGGATAGGAGCTCGTTCGCCAATTTCGCAGGATGACTTCTCTCCGTGCCGGAACGGCGGCTCCTGGCTTCTGAGGAAACTTAGCCTAAACAGGGCCCTGGAGAAAGCTCTTCACGTTCATAGCAAGGGCAACGTACTGCTCTCTGGCTTGTCTGGGTTGAGCGCCCCAGTCGTCAAAGAGCCTCGCGAAGGCAGTGCTGCGCAGACTCCCTTTGCCAGTCGCACGGCCTCCTTGACTGAAAGAGAACGGCAGTGCCAGAAGGCACCGTGCTGACGACTGGCTCCAGGAGGAGACTCGGGACAGCACTCTCACAGAAGTGAAAGCTGGGCTGTGGGCCCAGCCTGAGGACCGGCACGTTTTCCACACTTAACACAGCTAAGGCATGAGCCAGACGACAGCCTTGGTCACTGAGGCCTATCTAAGGTACTGCCATACTTACCCACTAGATCCCACGCAGAGGTCCCTGTGCCCAAAAGGGCCTCCACGGAAGGGCCCTGTTCCTCCCGTGTGTTTCCTTGAGGTAATCAGAAACCACTGAGGATAACTACGTGAGCTCCGCTTTGAAACTGGGCGACCCTGGGCAAACCTTATTCCCCTCCGTGGTAGACGAGACAGTTGCGGGTCCTAAGCTGCCTGAAGCACACTCCTCGCGCCCACCTTCTGTTTGCTGCCGGAAGGCCTCACATAAGAGGCCTGAGTTTACTCGTGACGGAAGCCGTCTGAGTGTACTCGTGTGAGGCCTGCTGCTCTCAGTTCCTTGCTGGGAGCTTCAGCAAGAGCACTCTGGAGCTCGCCGACAAAAGAATTGTGAGCCCCCCCCGGCCTCAAGTAAAAGTCCAGATTTCCCCCGTCAGTAACACCTCGGAGTGCCATAGGAGCGAAGAAGCATGCGTTAACGCAATGCTTCAACAGTGCTAGGGATTTATTTCACGAGACCCTGTGCACTCACGTTCGTTGTAAGAACTGTCAAAGGGCACTGTAGGCCGTCCAACCCCTCTGTTGCGTTTGAGCCACAGGAAGTAAATGCATTCGTTCGATTAAGCTCCGTGAACGTGCAACGACGATGGCGAAGCGCTGCCCTGTTCGCTGGAAAGCTCTCGTTTGTACGGCCTTCCAACGGCCTCGGGGTACACACTTCTAAACAGCCTTACATTCCATGCTGGTGTGCCCCCAATTAGGAATTTGGGCTCTTCTGTGAGACACCAATGTGCGTCCCAAATGAAACCGGGGGGCTCCCCCAGGACGTCTGCGGACGGCAGTCGGTTGCCAGCTGTTTACTTCCAGCCGGAGAAAGAAAACGAGGACAGCTTCCCCAGGGACGATTCTGGACCCTTGGGACCATCCAGAATCACCAAAGCCTAAACTTTGCACGGCCTGGGGAACGCTCTTCCTCATGTCCAGCAATCCCCACGTCAAAACCTTTCTCAGCAGAGGCAGGCACCCTCTCCCTTGTACCAGATAGCTCGGCAGAGCCTTCCGAGAAACATGCTGCGTCATTCAGCTTGAACGTGGGACGCGGAGGGGAGAGGACGCTTTCTCCCCGTTTGGAGGCGCCTTGCGCTTGGCTTCAAAGCTGCCTGAACAGCACTAGCGGCCCGACGTCTCTGCATGGCAGGATTGTCGTTGTGGGCCGAGGCTGCGTGTTCTCTCAAAGCGAAAACCGTGCTGGCAATCCCTTTCTAGAAACTCCTCCCACGGCACCACATGGTCAGCTCCGGCCGAACGAAAGGTGACCTCAGGCCTCAAGGTAAGTTCCAGTGTTTCACGTCGGGGGAGTTGGGTGTGCAGTGGTTTCCATGAGACCATACTCCACCACGGAGTGCCTTAACCCTGCGACGCTCCTGGGGGCACACAGGATAGGAGCTCGTTCGCCAATTTCGCAGGATGACTTCTCTCCGTGCCGGAACGGCGGCTCCTGGCTTCTGAGGAAACTTAGCCTAAACAGGGCCCTGGAGAAAGCTCTTCACGTTCATAGCAAGGGCAACGTACTGCTCTCTGGCTTGTCTGGGTTGAGCGCCCCAGTCGTCAAAGAGCCTCGCGAAGGCAGTGCTGCGCAGACTCCCTTTGCCAGTCGCACGGCCTCCTTGACTGAAAGAGAACGGCAGTGCCAGAAGGCACCGTGCTGACGACTGGCTCCAGGAGGAGACTCGGGACAGCACTCTCACAGAAGTGAAAGCTGGGCTGTGGGCCCAGCCTGAGGACCGGCACGTTTTCCACACTTAACACAGCTAAGGCATGAGCCAGACGACAGCCTTGGTCACTGAGGTCTATCTAAGGTACTGCCATACTTACCCACTAGATCCCACGCAGAGGTCCCTGTGCCCAAAAGGGCCTCCACGGAAGGGCCCTGTTCCTCCCGTGTGTTTCCTTGAGGTAATCAGAAACCACTGAGGATAACTACGTGAGCTCCGCTTTGAAACTGGGCGACCCTGGGCAAACCTTATTCCCCTCCGTGGTAGACGAGACAGTTGCGGGTCCTAAGCTGCCTGAAGCACACTCCTCGCACCCACCTTCTGTTTGCTGCCGGAAGGCCTCACATAAGAGGACTGAGTTTACTCGTGACGGAAGCCGTCTGAGTGTACTCGTGTGAGGCCTGCTGCTCTCATTTCCTTGCTGGCAGCTTCAGCAAGAGCACTCTGGAGCTCGCCGACAAAAGAATTGTGAGCCCCCCCCCGGCCTCAAGTAAAAGTCCAGATTTCCCCCGTCAGTAACACCTCGGAGTGCCATAGGAGCGAAGAAGCATGCGTTAACGGAATGCTTCAACAGTGCTAGGGATTTATTTCACGAGACCCTGTGCACTCACGTTCGTTGTAAGAACTGTCAAAGGGCACTGTAGGCCGTCCAACCCCTCTGTTGCGTTTGAGCCACAGGAAGTAAATGCATTCGTTTGATTAAGCTCCGTGAACGTGCAACGACGATGGCGAAGCGCTGCCCTGTTCGCTGGAAAGCTCTCGTTTGTACGGCCTTCCAACGGCCTCGGGGTACACACTTCTAAACAGCCTTACATTCCATGCTGGTGTGCCCCCAATTAGGAATTTGGGCTCTTCTGTGAGACACCAATGTGCGTCCCAAATGAAACCGGGGGGCTCCCCCAGGACGTCTGCGGACGGCAGTCGGTTGCCAGCTGTTTACTTCCAGCCGGAGAAAGAAAACGAGGACAGCTTCCCCAGGGACGATTCTGGACCCTTGGGACCATCCAGAATCACCAAAGCCTAAACTTTGCACGGCCTGGGGAACGCTCTTCCTCATGTCCAGCAATCCCCACGTCAAAACCTTTCTCAGCAGAGGCAGGCACCCTCTCCCTTGTACCAGATAGCTCGGCAGAGCCTTCCGAGAAACATGCTGCGTCATTCAGCTTGAACGTGGGACGCGGAGGGGAGAGGACGCTTTCTCCCCGTTTGGAGGCGCCTTGCGCTTGGCTTCAAAGCTGCCTGAACAGCACTAGCGGCCCGACGTCTCTGCATGGCAGGATTGTCGTTGTGGGCCGAGGCTGCGTGTTCTCTCAAAGCGAAAACCGTGCTGACAATCCCTTTCTAGAAACTCCTCCCACGGCACCACATGGTCAGCTCCGGCCGAACGAAAGGTGACCTCAGGCCTCAAGGTAAGTTCCAGTGTTTCACGTCGGGGGAGTTGGGTGTGCAGTGGTTTCCATGAGGCCATACTCCACCACGGAGTGCCTTAACCCTGCGACGCTCCTGGGGGCACACAGGATAGGAGCTCGTTCGCCAATTTCGCAGGATGACTTCTCTCCGTGCCCGAACGGCGGCTCCTGGCTCCTGAGGAAACTTAGCCTAAACAGGGCCCTGGAGAAAGCTCTTCACGTTCATAGCAAGGGGAACGTACTGCTCTCTGGCTTGTCTGGGTTGAGCGCCCCAGTCGTCAAAGAGCCTCGCGAAGGCAGTGCTGCGCAGACTCCCTTTGCCAGTCGCACGGCCTCCTTGACTGAAAGAGAACGGCAGTGCCAGAAGGCACCGTGCTGACGACTGGCTCCAGGAGGAGACTCGGAACAGCACTCTCCCAGAAGCGAAAGCTGGGCTGTGGGCCCAGCCTGAGGACCGGCACGTTTTCCACACTTAACACAGCTAAGGCATGAGCCAGACGACAGCCTTGGTCACTGAGGCCTATCTAAGGTACTGCCATACTTACCCACTAGATCCCACGCAGAGGTCCCTGTGCCCAAAAGGGCCTCCACGGAAGGGCCCTGTTCCTCCCGTGTGTTTCCTTGAGGTAATCAGAAACCACTGAGGATAACTACGTGAGCTCCGGTTTGAAACTGGGCGACCCTGGGCAAACCTTATTCCCCTCCGTGGTAGACGAGACAGTTGCGGGTCCTAAGCTGCCTGAAGCACACTCCTCGCGCCCACCTTCTGTTTGCTGCCGGAAGGCCTCACATAAGAGGACTGAGTTTACTCGTGACGGAAGCCTTCTGAGTGTACTCGTGTGAGGCCTGCTGCTCTCAGTTCCTTGCTGGGAGCTTCAGCAAGAGCACTCTGGAGCTCGCCGAGAAAAGAATTGTGAGCCCCCCCCGGCCTCAAGTAAAAGTCCAGATTTCCCCGTCAGTAACACCTCGGAGTGCCATAGGAGCGAAGAAGCATGAGTTAACGGAATGTTTCAACAGTGCTAGGGATTTATTTCACGAGACCCTGTGCACTCACGTTTGTTGTAAGAACTGTCATAGGGCACTGTATGCCGTCCAACCCCTCTGTTGCATTTGAGCCACAGGAAGTAAATGCATTCGTTTGATTAAGCTCCGTGAACGTGCAACGACGATGGCTAAGCGCTGCCCTTTTCGCTCGAAAGCTTTTGTTTGTACGGCATTCCAATTGCCGCAGGGTACGCACTTGTAAACAGCCTTACATTCCATGCTGGTGTGCCCCCAATTAGGAATTTGGGCTCTTCTGTGAGACACCAATGTGCGTCCCAAATGAAACCGGGGGGCTCCCCCAGGACGTCTGCGGACGGCAGTCGGTTGCCAGCTGTTTACTTCCAGCCGGAGAAAGAAAACGAGGACAGCTTCCCCAGGGACGATTCTGGACCCTTGGGACCATCCAGAATCACCAAAGCCTAAACTTTGCACGGCCTGGGGAACGCTCTTCCTCATGTCCAGCAATCCCCACGTCAAAACCTTTCTCAGCAGAGGCAGGCACCCTCTCCCTTGTACCAGATAGCTCGGCAGAGCCTTCCGAGAAACATGCTGCGTCATTCAGCTTGAACGTGGGACGCGGAGGGGAGAGGACTTTTTCTCCCCGTTTGGAGGCGCCTTGCGCTTGGCTTCAAAGCTGCCTGAAGAGCACTAGCGGCCCGACGTCTCTGCATGGCAGGATTGTCGTTGTGGGCCGAGGCTGCGTGTTCTCTCAAAGCGAAAACCGTGCTGGCAATCCCTTTCTAGAAACTCCTCCCACGGCACCACATGGTCAGCTCCGGCCGAACGAAAGGTGACCTCAGGCCTCAAGGTAAGTTCCAGTGTTACACGTCGGGGGAGTTGGGTGTGCAGTGGTTTCCATGAGGCCATACTCCACCACGGAGTGCCTTAACCCTGCGACGCTCCTGGGGGCACACAGGATAGGAGCTCGTTCGCCAATTTCGCAGGATGACTTCTCTCCGTGCCCGAACGGCGGCTCCTGGCTCCTGAGGAAACTTAGCCTAAACAGGGCCCTGGAGAAAGCTCTTCACGTTCATAGCAAGGGGAACGTACTGCTCTCTGGCTTGTCTGGGTTGAGCGCCCCAGTCGTCAAAGAGCCTCGCGAAGGCAGTGCTGCGCAGACTCCCTTTGCCAGTCGCACGGCCTCCTTGACTGAAAGAGAACGGCAGTGCCAGAAGGCACCGTGCTGACGACTGGCTCCAGGAGGAGACTCGGAACAGCACTCTCCCAGAAGCGAAAGCTGGGCTGTGGGCCCAGCCTGAGGACCGGCACGTTTTCCACACTTAACACAGCTAAGGCATGAGCCAGACGACAGCCTTGGTCACTGAGGCCTATCTAAGGTACTGCCATACTTACCCACTAGATCCCACGCAGAGGTCCCTGTGCCCAAAAGGGCCTCCACGGAAGGGCCCTGTTCCTCCCGTGTGTTTCCTTGAGGTAATCAGAAACCACTGAGGATAACTACGTGAGCTCCGCTTTGAAACTGGGCGACCCTGGGCAAACCTTATTCCCCTCCGTGGTAGACGAGACAGTTGCGGGTCCTAAGCTGCCTGAAGCACACTCCTCGCGCCCACCTTCTCTTTGCTGCCAGAACGCCTCACATAAGAGGTCTGTGTTTACTCGTGACGGAAGCCGTCTGAGTGTACTCGTGTGAGGCCTGCTGCTCTCAGTTCCTTGCTGGGAGCTTCAGCAAGAGCACTCTGGAGCTTGCCGACAAAAGAATTGTGAGCCACCCCCCGGCCTCAAGTAAAAGTCCAGATTTCCCCCGTCAGTAACACCTCGGAGTGCCATAGGAGCGAAGAAGCATGTGTTAACGGAATGCTTCAACAGTGCTCGGTTTTATTTCACGAGACCCTGTGCACTCACGTTCGTTGTAAGAACTGTCATAGGGCACTGTAGGCCGTCCAACCCCTCTGTTGCGTTTGAGCCACAGGAAGTAAATGCATTCGTTTGATTAAGCTCCGTGAACGTGCAACGACGATGGCGAAGCGCTGCCCTGTTCGCTCGAAAGCTCTCGTTTGTACGGCCTTCCAACGGCCTCGGGGTACACACTTCTAAACAGCCTTACATTCCATGCTGGTGTGCCCCCAATTAGGAATTTGGGCTCTTCTGTGAGACACCAATGTGCGTCCCAAATGAAACCGGGGGGCTCCCCCAGGACGTCTGCGGACGGCAGTCGGTTGCCAGCTGTTTACTTCCAGCCGGAGAAAGAAAACGAGGACAGCTTCCCCAGGGACGATTCTGGACCCTTGGGACCATCCAGAATCACCAAAGCCTAAACTTTGCACGGCCTGGGGAACGCTCTTCCTCATGTCCAGCAATCCCCACGTCAAAACCTTTCTCAGCAGAGGCAGGCACCCTCTCCCTTGTACCAGATAGCTCGGCAGAGCCTTCCGAGAAACATGCTGCGTCATTCAGCTTGAACGTGGGACGCGGAGGGGAGAGGACGCTTTCTCCCCGTTTGGAGGCGCCTTGCGCTTGGCTTCAAAGCTGCCTGAACAGCACTAGCGGCCCGACGTCTCTGCACGGCAGGATTGTCGTTGTGGACCGAGGCTGCGTGTTCTCTCAAAGCGAAAACCGTGCTGGCAATCCCTTTCTAGAAACTCCTCCCACGGCACCACATGGTCAGCTCCGGCCGAACGAAAGGTGACCTCAGGCCTCAAGGTAAGTTCCAGTGTTTCACGTCGGGGGAGTTGGGTGTGCAGTGGTTTCCATGAGGCCATACTCCACCACGGAGTGCCTTAACTCTGCGACGCTCCTGGGGGCACACAGGATAGGAGCTCGTTCGCCAATTTCGCAGGATGACTTCTCTCCGTGCCGGAACGGCGGCTCCTGGCTTCTGAGGAACCTTAGCCTAAACAGGGCCCTGGAGAAAGCTCTTCACGTTCATAGCAAGGGCAACGTACTGCTCTCTGGCTTGTCTGGGTTGAGCGCCCCAGTCGTCAAAGAGCCTCGCGAAGGCAGTGCTGCGCAGACTCCCTTTGCCAGTCGCACGGCCTCCTTGACTGAAAGAGAACGGCAGTGCCAGAAGGCACCGTGCTGACGACTGGCTCCAGGAGGAGACTCGGGACAGCACTCTCACAGAAGCGAAAGCTGGGCTGTGGGCCCAGCCTGAGGACCGGCACGTTTTCCACACTTAACACAGCTAAGGCATGAGCCAGACGACAGCCTTGGTCACTGAGGCCTATCTAAGGTACTGCCATACTTACCCACTAGATCCCACGCAGAGGTCCCTGTGCCCAAAAGGGCCTCCACGGAAGGGCCCTGTTCCTCCCGTGTGTTTCCTTGAGGTAATCAGAAACCACTGAGGATAACTACGTGAGCTCCGCTTTGAAACTGGGCGACCCTGGGCAAACCTTATTCCCCTCCGTGGTAGACGACACAGTTGCGGGTCCTAAGCTGCCTGAAGCACACTCCTCGCGCCCACCTTCTCTTTGCTGCCAGAACGCCTCACATAAGAGGTCTGTGTTTACTCGTGACGGAAGTCGTCTGAGTGTACTCGTGTGAGGCCTGCTGCTCTCAGTTCCTTGCTGGGAGCTTCAGCAAGAGCACTCTGGAGCTTGCCGACAAAAGAATTGTGAGCCACCCCCCGGCCTCAAGTAAAAGTCCAGATTTCCCCCGTCAGTAACACCTCGGAGTGCCATAGGAGCGAAGAAGCATGTGTTAACGGAATGCTTCAACAGTGCTCGGTTTTATTTCACGAGACCCTGTGCACTCACGTTCGTTGTAAGAACTGTCATAGGGCACTGTAGGCCGTCCAACCCCTCTGTTGCGTTTGAGCCACAGGAAGTAAATGCATTCGTTTGATTAAGCTCCGTGAACGTGCAACGACGATGGCGAAGCGCTGCCCTGTTCGCTCGAAAGCTCTCGTTTGTACGGCCTTCCAACGGCCTCGGGGTACACACTTCTAAACAGCCTTACATTCCATGCTGGTGTGCCCCCAATTAGGAATTTGGGCTCTTCTGTGAGACACCAATGTGCGTCCCAAATGAAACCGGGGGGCTCCCCCAGGACGTCTGCGGACGGCAGTCGGTTGCCAGCTGTTTACTTCCAGCCGGAGAAAGAAAACGAGGACAGCTTCCCCAGGGACAATTCTGGACCCTTGGGACCATCCAGAATCACCAAAGCCTAAACTTTGCACGGCCTGGGGAACGCTCTTCCTCATGTCTAGCAATCCCCACGTCAAAACCTTTCTCAGCAGAGGCAGGCACCCTCTCCCTTGTACCAGATAGCTCGGCAGAGCCTTCCGAGAAACATGCTGCGTCATTCAGCTTGAACGTGGGACGCAGAGGGGAGAGGACGCTTTCTCCCCGTTTGGAGGCGCCTTGCACTTGGCTTCAAAGCTGCCTGAACAGCACTAGCGGCCCGACGTCTCTGCACGGCAGGATTGTCGTTGTGGGCCGAGGCTGCGTGTTCTCTCAAAGCGAAAACCGTGCTGGCAATCCCTTTCTAGAAACTCCTCCCACGGCACCACATGGTCAGCTCCGGCCGAACGAAAGGTGACCTCAGGCCTCAAGGTAAGTTCCAGTGTTTCACGTCGGGGGAGTTGGGTGTGCAGTGGTTTCCATGAGGCCACATTACACCACGGAGTGCCTTAACCCTGCGACGCTCCTGGGGGCACACAGGATAGGAGCTCGTTCGCCAATTTCGCAGGATGACTTCTCTCCGTGCCCGAACGGCGGCTCCTGGCTCCTGAGGAAACTTAGCCTAAATAGGGCCCTGGAGAAAGCTCTTCACGTTCATAGCAAGGGCAACGTACTGCTCTCTGGCTTGTCTGGGTTGAGCGCCCCAGTCGTCAAAGAGCCTCGCGAAGGCAGTGCTGCGCAGACTCCCTTTGCCAGTCGCACGGCCTCCTTGACTGAAAGAGAACGGCAGTGCCAGAAGGCACCGTGCTGACGACTGGCTCCAGGAGGAGACTCGGGACAGCACTCTCACAGAAGCGAAAGCTGGGCTGTGGGCCCAGCCTGAGGACCGGCACGTTTTCCACACTTAACACAGCTAAGGCATGAGCCAGACGACAGCCTTGGTCACTGAGGTCTATCTAAGGTACTGCCATACTTACCCACTAGATCCCACGCAGAGGTCCCTGTGCCCAAAAGGGCCTCCACGGAAGGGCCCTGTTCCTCCCGTGTGTTTCCTTGAGGTAATCAGAAACCACTGAGGATAACTACGTGAGCTCCGCTTTGAAACTGGGCGACCCTGGGCAAACCTTATTCCCCTCCGTGGTAGACGAGACAGTTGCGGGTCCTAAGCTGCCTGAAGCACACTCCTCGCGCCCACCTTCTGTTTGCTGCCGGAAGGCCTCACATAAGAGGCCTGAGTTTACTCGTGACGGAAGCCGTCTGAGTGTACTCGTGTGAGGCCTGCTGCTCTGAGTTCCTTGCTGGGAGCTTCAGCAAGAGCACTCTGGAGCTCGCCGACAAAAGAATTGTGAGCCCCCCCCGGCCTCAAGTAAAAGTCCAGATTTCCCCCGTCAGTAACACCTCGGAGTGCCATAGGAGCGAAGAAGCATGCGTTAACGCAATGCTTCAACAGTGCTAGGGATTTATTTCACGAGACCCTGTGCACTCACGTTCGTTGTAAGAACTGTCAAAGGGCACTGTAGGCCGTCCAACCCCTCTGTTGCGTTTGAGCCACAGGAAATAAATGCATTCGTTCGATTAAGCTCCGTGAACGTGCAACGACGATGGCGAAGCGCTGCCCTGTTCGCTGGAAAGCTCTCGTTTGTACGGCCTTCCAACGGCCTCGGGGTACACACTTCTAAACAGCCTTACATTCCATGCTGGTGTGCCCCCAATTAGGAATTTGGGCTCTTCTGTGAGACACCAATGTGCGTCCCAAATGAAACCGGGGAGCTCCCCCAGGACGTCTGCGGACGGCAGTCGGTTGCCAGCTGTTTACTTCCAGCCGGAGAAAGAAAACGAGGACAGCTTCCCCAGGGACGATTCTGGACCCTTGGGACCATCCAGAATCACCAAAGCCTAAACTTTGCACGGCCTGGGGAACGCTCTTCCTCATGTCCAGCAATCCCCACGTCAAAACCTTTCTCAGCAGAGGCAGGCACCCTCTCCCTTGTACCAGATAGCTCGGCAGAGCCTTCCGAGAAACATGCTGCGTCATTCAGCTTGAACGTGGGACGCGGAGGGGAGAGGACGCTTTCTCCCCGTTTGGAGGCGCCTTGCGCTTGGCTTCAAAGCTGCCTGAACAGCACTAGCGGCCCGACGTCTCTGCACGGCAGGATTCTCGTTGTGGGCCGAGGCTGCGTGTTCTCTCAAAGCGAAAACCTTGCTGGCAATCCCTTTCTAGAAACTCCTCCCACGGCACCACATGGTCAGCTCCGGCCGAACGAAAGGTGACCTCAGGCCTCAAGGTAAGTTCCAGTGTTTCACGTCGGGGGAGTTGGGTGTGCAGTGGTTTCCATGAGGCCATACTCCACCACGGAGTGCCTTAACCCTGCGACGCTCCTGGGGGCACACAGGATAGGAGCTCGTTCGCCAATTTCGCAGGATGACTTCTCTCCGTGCCCGAACGGCGGCTCCTGGCTCCTGAGGAAACTTAGCCTAAACAGGGCCCTGGAGAAAGCTCTTCACGTTCATAGCAAGGGCAACGTACTGCTCTCTGGCTTGTCTGGGTTGAGCGCCCCAGTCGTCAAAGAGCCTCGCGAAGGCAGTGCTGCGCAGACTCCCTTTGCCAGTCGCACGGCCTCCTTGACTGAAAGAGAACGGCAGTGCCAGAAGGCACCGTGCTGACGACTGGCTCCAGGAGGAGACTCGGAACAGCACTCTCCCAGAAGCGAAAGCTGGGCTGTGGGCCCAGCCTGAGGACCGGCACGTTTTCCACACTTAACACAGCTAAGGCATGAGCCAGACGACAGCCTTGGTCACTGAGGCCTATCTAAGGTACTGCCATACTTACCCACTAGATCCCACGCAGAGGTCCCTGTGCCCAAAAGGGCCTCCACGGAAGGGCCCTGTTCCTCCCGTGTGTTTCCTTGAGGTAATCAGAAACCACTGAGGATAACTACGTGAGCTCCGCTTTGAAACTGGGCGACCCTGGGCAAACCTTATTCCCCTCCGTGGTAGACGACACAGTTGCGGGTCCTAAGCTGCCTGAAGCAGACTCCTCGCGCCCACCTTCTCTTTGCTGCCGGAAGGCCTCACATAAGAGGACTGAGTTTACTCGTGACGGAAGCCGTCTGAGTGTACTCGTGTGAGGCCTGCTGCTCTCAGTTCCTTGCTGGGAGCTTCAGCAAGAGCACTCTGGAGCTCGCCGAGAAAAGAATTGTGAGCCCCCCCCGGCCTCAAGTAAAAGTCCAGATTTCCCCCGTCAGTAACACCTCGGAGTGCCATAGGAGCGAAGAAGCATGCGTTAACGCAATGCTTCAACAGTGCTAAGGATTTATTTCACGAGACCCTGTGCACTCACGTTTGTTGTAAGAACTGTCATAGGGCACTGTATGCCGTCCAACCCCTCTGTTGCATTTGAGCCACAGGAAGTAAATGCATTCGTTTGATTAAGCTCCTTGAACGTGCAACGACGTTGGCGAAGCGCTGCCCTTTTCGCTCGAAAGCTTTTGTTTGTACGGCATTCCAACTGCCGCAGGGTACGCACTTGTAAAAAGCCTTACATTCCATGCTGGTGTGCCCCCAATTAGGAATTTGGGCTCTTCTGTGAGACACCAATGTGCGTCCCAAATGAAACCGGGGGGCTCCCCCAGGACGTCTGCGGACGGCAGTCGGTTGCCAGCTGTTTACGTCCAGCCGGAGAAAGAAAACGAGGACAGCTTCCCGAGGGACGATTCTGGACCCTTGGGACCATCCAGAATCACCAAAGCCTAAACTTTGCACGGCCTGGGGAACGCTCTTCCTCATGTCCAGCAATCCCCACGTCAAAACCTTTCTCAGCAGAGGCAGGCACCCTCTCCCTTGTACCAGATAGCTCGGCAGAGCCTTCCGAGAAACATGCTGCGTCATTCAGCTTGAACGTGGGACGCGGAGGGGAGAGGACGCTCTCTCCCCGTTTGGAGGCGCCTTGCGCTTGGCTTCAAAGCTGCCTGAACAGCACTAGCGGCCCGACGTCTCTGCACGGCAGGATTGTCGTTGTGGGCCGAGGCTGCGTGTTCTCTCAAAGCGAAAACCGTGCTGGCAATCCCTTTCTAGAAACTCCTCCCACGGCACCACATGGTCAGCTCCGGCCGAACGAAAGGTGACCTCAGGCCGCAAGGTAAGTTCCAGTGTTTCACGTCGGGGGAGTTGGATGTGCAGTGGTTTCCATGAGGCCATACTCCACCACGGAGTGCCTTAACTCTGCGACGCTCCTGGGGGCACACAGGATAGGAGCTCGTTCGCCAATATCGCAGGATGACTTCTCTCCGTGCCGGAACGGCGGCTCCTGGCTTCTGAGGAACCTTAGCCTAAACAGGGCCCTGGAGAAAGCTCTTCACGTTCATAGCAAGGGCAACGTACTGCTCTCTGGCTTGTCTGGGTTGAGCGCCCCTGTCGTCAAACAGCCTCGCGAAGGCAGTGCTGCGCAGACTCCCTTTGCCAGTCGCACGGTCTCTTTGACTGAAAAAGAACGGCAGTGCCAGAAGGCACCGTGCTGACGACTGGCTCCAGGAGGAGACTCGGGACAGCACTCTTACAGAAGCGAAAGCTGGGCTGTGGGCCCAGCCTGAGGACCGGCACGTTTTCCACACTTAACACAGCTAAGGCATGAGCCAGACGACAGCCTTGGTCACTGAGGCCTATCTAAGGTACTGCCATACTTGCCCACTAGATCCCACGTAGAGGTCCCTGTGCCCAAAAGGGCCTCCACGGAAGGGCCCTGTTCCTCCCGTGTGTTTCCTTGAAGTAATCAGAAACCACTGAGGATAACTACGTGAGCTCCGCTTTGAAACTGGGCGACCCTGGGCAAACCTTATTCCCCTCCGTGGTAGACGACACAGTTGCGGGTCCTAAGCTGCCTGAAGCAGACTCCTCGCGCCCACCTTCTCTTTGCTGCCGGAAGGCCTCACATAAGAGGCCTGAGTTTACTCGTGACGGAAGCCGTCTGAGTGTACTCGTGTGAGGCCTGCTGCTCTCAGTTCCTTGCTGGGAGCTTCAGCAACAGCACTCTGGAGCTCGCCGAGAAAAGAATTGTGAGCCACCCCCGGCCTCAAGTAAAAGTCCAGATTTCCCCCGTCAGTAACACCTCGGAGTGCCATAGGAGCGAAGAAGCATGCGTTAACGGAATGTTTCAACAGTGCTAGGGATTTATTTCACGAGACTCTGTGCACTCACGTTTGTTGTAAGAAATGTCATAGGGCACTGTATGCCGTCCAACCCCTCTGTTGCGTTTGAGCCACAGGAAGTAAATGCATTCGTTTGATTAAGCTCCTTGAACGTGCAACGACGTTGGCGAAGCGCTGCCCTTTTCGCTCGAAAGCTTTTGTTTGTACGGCCTTCCAACTGCCTCAGGGTACACACTTCTAAACAGCCTTACATTCCATGCTGGTGTGCCCCCAATTAGGAATTTGGGCTCTTCTGTGAGACACCAATGTGCGTCCCAAATGAAACCGGGGGGCTCCCCCAGGACGTCTGCGGACGGCAGTCGGTTGCCAGCTGTTTACTTCCAGCCGGAGAAAGAAAACGAGGACAGCTTCCCCAGGGACGATTCTGGACCCTTGGGACCATCCAGAATCACCAAAGCCTAAACTTTGCACGGCCTGGGGAACGCTCTTCCTCATGTCCAGCAATCCCCACGTCAAAACCTTTCTCAGCAGAGGCAGGCACCCTCTCCCTTGTACCAGATAGCTCGGCAGAGCCTTCCGAGAAACATGCTGCGTCATTCAGCTTGAACGTGGGACGCGGAGGGGAGAGGACGCTTTCTCCCCGTTTGGAGGCGCCTTGCGCTTGGCTTCAAAGCTGCCTGAACAGCACTAGCGGCCCGACGTCTCTGCATGGCAGGATTGTCGTTGTGGGCCGAGGCTGCGTGTTCTCTCAAAGCGAAAACCGTGCTGGCAATCCCTTTCTAGAAACTCCTCCCACGGCACCACATGGTCAGCTCCGGCCGAACGAAAGGTGACCTCAGGCCTCAAGGTAAGTTCCAGTGTTTCACGTCGGGGGAGTTGGGTGTGCAGTGGTTTCCATGAGGCCATACGCCACCACGGAGTGCCTTAACTCTGCGACGCTCCTGGGGGCACACAGGATAGGAGCTCGTTCGCCAATTTCGCAGGATGACTTCTCTCCGTGCCGGAACGGCGGCTCCTGGCTTCTGAGGAACCTTAGCCTAAACAGGGCCCTGGAGAAAGCTCTTCACGTTCATAGCAAGGGCAACGTACTGCTCTCTGGCTTGTCTGGGTTGAGCGCCCCAGTCGTCAAAGAGCCTCGCGAAGGCAGTGCTGCGCAGACTCCCTTTGCCAGTCGCACGGCCTCCTTGACTGAAAGAGAACGGCAGTGCCAGAAGGCACCGTGCTGACGACTGGCTCCAGGAGGAGACTTGGGACAGCACTCTCCCAGAAGCGAAAGCTGGGCTGTGGGCCCAGGCTGAGGACCGGCACGTTTTCCACACTTAACACAGCTAAGGCATGAGCCAGACGACAGCCTTGGTCACTGAGGCCTATCTAAGGTACTGCCATACTTACCCACTAGATCCCACGCAGAGGTCCCTGTGCCCAAAAGGGCCTCCACGGAAGGGCCCTGTTCCTCCCGTGTGTTTCCTTGAGGTAATCAGAAACCACTGAGGATAACTACGTGAGCTCCGCTTTGAAACTGGGCGACCCTGGGCAAACCTTATTCCCCTCCGTGGTAGACGAGACAGTTGCGGGTCCTAAGCTGCCTGAAGCACACTCCTCGCGCCCACCTTCTGTTTGCTGCCGGAAGGCCTCACATAAGAGGACTGAGTTTACTCGTGACGGAAGCCGTCTGAGTGTACTCGTGTGAGGCCTGCTGCTCTCATTTCCTTGCTGGCAGCTTCAGCAAGAGCACTCTGGAGCTCGCCGACAAAAGAATTGTGAGCCCCCCCCCGGCCTCAAGTAAAAGTCCAGATTTCCCCCGTCAGTAACACCTCGGAGTGCCATAGGAGCGAAGAAGCATGCGTTAACGGAATGCTTCAACAGTGCTAGGGATTTATTTCACGAGACCCTGTGCACTCACGTTCGTTGTAAGAACTGTCAAAGGGCACTGTAGGCCGTCCAACCCCTCTGTTGCGTTTGAGCCACAGGAAGTAAATGCATTCGTTTGATTAAGCTCCGTGAACGTGCAACGACGATGGCGAAGCGCTGCCCTGTTCGCTGGAAAGCTCTCGTTTGTACGGCCTTCCAACGGCCTCGGGGTACACACTTCTAAACAGCCTTACATTCCATGCTGGTGTGCCCCCAATTAGGAATTTGGGCTCTTCTGTGAGACACCAATGTGCGTCCCAAATGAAACCGGGGGGCTCCCCCAGGACGTCTGCGGACGGCAGTCGGTTGCCAGCTGTTTACTTCCAGCCGGAGAAAGAAAACGAGGACAGCTTCCCCAGGGACGATTCTGGACCCTTGGGACCATCCAGAATCACCAAAGCCTAAACTTTGCACGGCCTGGGGAACGCTCTTCCTCATGTCCAGCAATCCCCACGTCAAAACCTTTCTCAGCAGAGGCAGGCACCCTCTCCCTTGTACCAGATAGCTCGGCAGAGCCTTCCGAGAAACATGCTGCGTCATTCAGCTTGAACGTGGGACGCGGAGGGGAGAGGACGCTTTCTCCCCGTTTGGAGGCGCCTTGCGCTTGGCTTCAAAGCTGCCTGAACAGCACTAGCGGCCCGACGTCTCTGCATGGCAGGATTGTCGTTGTGGGCCGAGGCTGCGTGTTCTCTCAAAGCGAAAACCGTGCTGGCAATCCCTTTCTAGAAACTCCTCCCACGGCACCACATGGTCAGCTCCGGCCGAACGAAAGGTGACCTCAGGCCTCAAGGTAAGTTCCAGTGTTTCACGTCGGGGGAGTTGGGTGTGCAGTGGTTTCCATGAGGCCATACGCCACCATGGAGTGCCTTAACTCTGCGACGCTCCTGGGGGCACACAGGATAGGAGCTCGTTCGCCAATTTCGCAGGATGACTTCTCTCCGTGCCGGAACGGCGGCTCCTGGCTTCTGAGGAACCTTAGCCTAAACAGGGCCCTGGAGAAAGCTCTTCACGTGCATAGCAAGGGCAACGTACTGCTCTCTGGCTTGTCTGGGTTGAGCGCCCCAGTCGTCAAAGAGCCTCGCGAAGGCAGTGCTGCGCAGACTCCCTTTGCCAGTCGCACGGCCTCCTTGACTGAAAGAGAACGGCAGTGCCAGAAGGCACCGTGCTGACGACTGGCTCCAGGAGGAGACTTGGGACAGCACTCTCCCAGAAGCGAAAGCTGGGCTGTGGGCCCAGCCTGAGGACCGGCACGTTTTCCACACTTAACACAGCTAAGGCATGAGCCAGACGACAGCCTTGGTCACTGAGGCCTATCTAAGGTACTGCCATACTTACCCACTAGATCCCACGCAGAGGTCCCTGTGCCCAAAAGGGCCTCCACGGAAGGGCCCTGTTCCTCCCGTGTGTTTCCTTGAGGTAATCAGAAACCACTGAGGATAACTACGTGAGCTCCGCTTTGAAACTGGGCGACCCTGGGCAAACCTTATTCCCCTCCGTGGTAGACGAGACAGTTGCGGGTCCTAAGCTGCCTGAAGCACACTCCTCGCGCCCACCTTCTGTTTGCTGCCGGAAGGCCTCACATAAGAGGACTGAGTTTACTCGTGACGGAAGCCGTCTGAGTGTACTCGTGTGAGGCCTGCTGCTCTCATTTCCTTGCTGGCAGCTTCAGCAAGAGCACTCTGGAGCTCGCCGACAAAAGAATTGTGAGCCCCCCCCCGGCCTCAAGTAAAAGTCCAGATTTCCCCCGTCAGTAACACCTCGGAGTGCCATAGGAGCGAAGAAGCATGCGTTAACGGAATGCTTCAACAGTGCTAGGGATTTATTTCACGAGACCCTGTGCACTCACGTTCGTTGTAAGAACTGTCAAAGGGCACTGTAGGCCGTCCAACCCCTCTGTTGCGTTTGAGCCACAGGAAGTAAATGCATTCGTTTGATTAAGCTCCGTGAACGTGCAACGACGATGGCGAAGCGCTGCCCTGTTCGCTGGAAAGCTCTCGTTTGTACGGCCTTCCAACGGCCTCGGGGTACACACTTCTAAACAGCCTTACATTCCATGCTGGTGTGCCCCCAATTAGGAATTTGGGCTCTTCTGTGAGACACCAATGTGCGTCCCAAATGAAACCGGGGGGCTCCCCCAGGACGTCTGCGGACGGCAGTCGGTTGCCAGCTGTTTACTTCCAGCCGGAGAAAGAAAACGAGGACAGCTTCCCCAGGGACGATTCTGGACCCTTGGGACCATCCAGAATCACCAAAGCCTAAACTTTGCACGGCCTGGGGAACGCTCTTCCTCATGTCCAGCAATCCCCACGTCAAAACCTTTCTCAGCAGAGGCAGGCACCCTCTCCCTTGTACCAGATAGCTCGGCAGAGCCTTCCGAGAAACATGCTGCGTCATTCAGCTTGAACGTGGGACGCGGAGGGGAGAGGACGCTTTCTCCCCGTTTGGAGGCGCCTTGCGCTTGGCTTCAAAGCTGCCTGAACAGCACTAGCGGCCCGACGTCTCTGCATGGCAGGATTGTCGTTGTGGGCCGAGGCTGCGTGTTCTCTCAAAGCGAAAACCGTGCTGGCAATCCCTTTCTAGAAACTCCTCCCACGGCACCACATGGTCAGCTCCGGCCGAACGAAAGGTGACCTCAGGCCTCAAGGTAAGTTCCAGTGTTTCATGTCGGGGGAGTTGGGTGTGCAGTGGTTTCCATGAGGCCATACGCCACCACGGAGTGCCTTAACTCTGCGACGCTCCTGGGGGCACACAGGATGGGAGCTCGTTCGCCAATTTCGCAGGATGACTTCTCTCCGTGCCGGAACGGCGGCTCCTGGCTTCTGAGGAACCTTAGCCTAAACAGGGCCCTGGAGAAAGCTCTTCACGTTCATAGCAAGGGCAACGTACTGCTCTCTGGCTTGTCTGGGTTGAGCGCCCCAGTCGTCAAAGAGCCTCGCGAAGGCAGTGCTGCGCAGACTCCCTTTGCCAGTCGCACGGCCTCCTTGACTGAAAGAGAACGGCAGTGCCAGAAGGCACCGTGCTGACGACTGGCTCCAGGAGGAGACTCGGGACAGCACTCTCACAGAAGCGAAAGCTGGGCTGTGGGCCCAGCCTGAGGACCGGCACGTTTTCCACACTTAACACAGCTAAGGCATGAGCCAGACGACAGCCTTGGTCACTGAGGCCTATCTAAGGTACTGCCATACTTACCCACTAGATCCCACGCAGAGGTCCCTGTGCCCAAAAGGGCCTCCACGGAAGGGCCCTGTTCCTCCCGTGTGTTTCCTTGAGGTAATCAGAAACCACTGAGGATAACTACGTGAGCTCCGCTTTGAAACTGGGCGACCCTGGGCAAACCTTATTCCCCTCCGTGGTAGACGAGACAGTTGCGGGTCCTAAGCTGCCTGAAGCACACTCCTCGCGCCCACCTTCTGTTTGCTGCCGGAAGGCCTCACATAAGAGGACTGAGTTTACTCGTGACGGAAGCCGTCTGAGTGTACTCGTGTGAGGCCTGCTGCTCTCATTTCCTTGCTGGCAGCTTCAGCAAGAGCACTCTGGAGCTCGCCGACAAAAGAATTGTGAGCCCCCCCCCGGCCTCAAGTAAAAGTCCAGATTTCCCCCGTCAGTAACACCTCGGAGTGCCATAGGAGCGAAGAAGCATGCGTTAACGGAATGCTTCAACAGTGCTAGGGATTTATTTCACGAGACCCTGTGCACTCACGTTCGTTGTAAGAACTGTCAAAGGGCACTGTAGGCCGTCCAACCCCTCTGTTGCGTTTGAGCCACAGGAAGTAAATGCATTCGTTTGATTAAGCTCCGTGAACGTGCAACGACGATGGCGAAGCGCTGCCCTGTTCGCTGGAAAGCTCTCGTTTGTACGGCCTTCCAACGGCCTCGGGGTACACACTTCTAAACAGCCTTACATTCCATGCTGGTGTGCCCCCAATTAGGAATTTGGGCTCTTCTGTGAGACACCAATGTGCGTCCCAAATGAAACCGGGGGGCTCCCCCAGGACGTCTGCGGACGGCAGTCGGTTGCCAGCTGTTTACTTCCAGCCGGAGAAAGAAAACGAGGACAGCTTCCCCAGGGACGATTCTGGACCCTTGGGACCATCCAGAATCACCAAAGCCTAAACTTTGCACGGCCTGGGGAACGCTCTTCCTCATGTCCAGCAATCCCCACGTCAAAACCTTTCTCAGCAGAGGCAGGCACCCTCTCCCTTGTACCAGATAGCTCGGCAGAGCCTTCCGAGAAACATGCTGCGTCATTCAGCTTGAACGTGGGACGCGGAGGGGAGAGGACGCTTTCTCCTCGTTTGGAGGCGCCTTGCGCTTGGCTTCAAAGCTGCCTGAACAGCACTAGCGGCCCGACGTCTCTGCACGGCAGGATTGTCGTTGTGGACCGAGGCTGCGTGTTCTCTCAAAGCGAAAACCGTGCTGGCAATCCCTTTCTAGAAACTCCTCCCACGGCACCACATGGTCAGCTCCGGCCGAACGAAAGGTGACCTCAGGCCTCAAGGTAAGTTCCAGTGTTTCACGTCGGGGGAGTTGGGTGTGCAGTGGTTTCCATGAGGCCATACTCCACCACGGAGTGCCTTAACTCTGCGACGCTCCTGGGGGCACACAGGATAGGAGCTCGTTCGCCAATTTCGCAGGATGACTTCTCTCCGTGCCGGAACGGCGGCTCCTGGCTTCTGAGGAAACTTAGCCTAAACAGGGCCCTGGAGAAAGCTCTTCACGTTCATAGCAAGGGCAACGTACTGCTCTCTGGCTTGTCTGGGTTGAGCGCCCCAGTCGTCAAAGAGCCTCGCGAAGGCAGTGCTGCGCAGACTCCCTTTGCCAGTCGCACGGCCTCCTTGACTGAAAGAGAACGGCAGTGCCAGAAGGCACCGTGCTGACGACTGGCTCCAGGAGGAGACTCGGGACAGCACTCTCACAGAAGCGAAAGCTGGGCTGTGGGCCCAGCCTGAGGACCGGCACGTTTTCCACACTTAACACTGCTAAGGCATGAGCCAGACGACAGCCTTGGTCACTGAGGCCTATCTAAGGTACTGCCATACTTACCCACTAGATCCCACGCAGAGGTCCCTGTGCCCAAAAGGGCCTCCACGGAAGGGCCCTGTTCCTCCCGTGTGTTTCCTTGAGGTAATCAGAAACCACTGAGGATAACTACGTGAGCTCCGCTTTGAAACTGGGCGACCCTGGGCAAACCTTATTCCCCTCCGTGGTAGACGAGACAGTTGCGGGTCCTAAGCTGCCTGAAGCACACTCCTCGCGCCCACCTTCTGTTTGCTGCCGGAAGGCCTCACATAAGAGGACTGAGTTTACTCGTGACGGAAGCCGTCTGAGTGTACTCGTGTGAGGCCTGCTGCTCTCATTTCCTTGCTGGCAGCTTCAGCAAGAGCACTCTGGAGCTCGCCGACAAAAGAATTGTGAGCCCCCCCCCGGCCTCAAGTAAAAGTCCAGATTTCCCCCGTCAGTAACACCTCGGAGTGCCATAGGAGCGAAGAAGCATGCGTTAACGGAATGCTTCAACAGTGCTAGGGATTTATTTCACGAGACCCTGTGCACTCACGTTCGTTGTAAGAACTGTCAAAGGGCACTGTAGGCCGTCCAACCCCTCTGTTGCGTTTGAGCCACAGGAAGTAAATGCATTCGTTTGATTAAGCTCCGTGAACGTGCAACGACGATGGCGAAGCGCTGCCCTGTTCGCTGGAAAGCTCTCGTTTGTACGGCCTTCCAACGGCCTCGGGGTACACACTTCTAAACAGCCTTACATTCCATGCTGGTGTGCCCCCAATTAGGAATTTGGGCTCTTCTGTGAGACACCAATGTGCGTCCCAAATGAAACCGGGGGGCTCCCCCAGGACGTCTGCGGACGGCAGTCGGTTGCCAGCTGTTTACTTCCAGCCGGAGAAAGAAAACGAGGACAGCTTCCCCAGGGACGATTCTGGACCCTTGGGACCATCCAGAATCACCAAAGCCTAAACTTTGCACGGCCTGGGGAACGCTCTTCCTCATGTCCAGCAATCCCCACGTCAAAACCTTTCTCAGCAGAGGCAGGCACCCTCTCCCTTGTACCAGATAGCTCGGCAGAGCCTTCCGAGAAACATGCTGCGTCATTCAGCTTGAACGTGGGACGCGGAGGGGAGAGGACGCTTTCTCCCCGTTTGGAGGCGCCTTGCGCTTGGCTTCAAAGCTGCCTGAACAGCACTAGCGGCCCGACGTCTCTGCATGGCAGGATTGTCGTTGTGGGCCGAGGCTGCGTGTTCTCTCAAAGCGAAAACCTTGCTGGCAATCCCTTTCTAGAAACTCCTCCCACGGCACCACATGGTCAGCTCCGGCCGAACGAAAGGTGACCTCAGGCCTCAAGGTAAGTTCCAGTGTTTCACGTCGGGGGAGTTGGGTGTGCAGTGGTTTCCATGAGGCCATACGCCACCATGGAGTGCCTTAACTCTGCGACGCTCCTGGGGGCACACAGGATAGGAGCTCGTTCGCCAATTTCGCAGGATGACTTCTCTCCGTGCCGGAACGGCGGCTCCTGGCTTCTGAGGAACCTTAGCCTAAACAGGGCCCTGGAGAAAGCTCTTCACGTTCATAGCAAGGGCAACGTACTGCTCTCTGGCTTGTCTGGGTTGAGCGCCCCAGTCGTCAAAGAGCCTCGCGAAGGCAGTGCTGCGCAGACTCCCTTTGCCAGTCGCACGGCCTCCTTGACTGAAAGAGAACGGCAGTGCCAGAAGGCACCATGCTGACGACTGGCTCCAGGAGGAGACTTGGGACAGCACTCTCCCAGAAGCGAAAGCTGGGCTGTGGGCCCAGCCTGAGGACCGGCACGTTTTCCACACTTAACACAGCTAAGGCATGAGCCAGACGACAGCCTTGGTCACTGAGGCCTATCTAAGGTACTGCCATACTTACCCACTAGATCCCACGCAGAGGTCCCTGTGCCCAAAAGGGCCTCCACGGAAGGGCCCTGTTCCTCCCGTGTGTTTCCTTGAGGTAATCAGAAACCACTGAGGATAACTACGTGAGCTCCGCTTTGAAACTGGGCGACCCTGGGCAAACCTTATTCCCCTCCGTGGTAGACGAGACAGTTGCGGGTCCTAAGCTGCCTGAAGCACACTCCTCGCGCCCACCTTCTGTTTGCTGCCGGAAGGCCTCACATAAGAGGACTGAGTTTACTCGTGACGGAAGCCGTCTGAGTGTACTCGTGTGAGGCCTGCTGCTCTCATTTCCTTGCTGGCAGCTTCAGCAAGAGCACTCTGGAGCTCGCCGACAAAAGAATTGTGAGCCCCCCCCCGGCCTCAAGTAAAAGTCCAGATTTCCCCCGTCAGTAACACCTCGGAGTGCCATAGGAGCGAAGAAGCATGCGTTAACGGAATGCTTCAACAGTGCTAGGGATTTATTTCACGAGACCCTGTGCACTCACGTTCGTTGTAAGAACTGTCAAAGGGCACTGTAGGCCGTCCAACCCCTCTGTTGCGTTTGAGCCACAGGAAGTAAATGCATTCGTTTGATTAAGCTCCGTGAACGTGCAACGACGATGGCGAAGCGCTGCCCTGTTCGCTGGAAAGCTCTCGTTTGTACGGCCTTCCAACGGCCTCGGGGTACACACTTCTAAACAGCCTTACATTCCATGCTGGTGTGCCCCCAATTAGGAATTTGGGCTCTTCTGTGAGACACCAATGTGCGTCCCAAATGAAACCGGGGGGCTCCCCCAGGACGTCTGCGGACGGCAGTCGGTTGCCAGCTGTTTACTTCCAGCCGGAGAAAGAAAACGAGGACAGCTTCCCCAGGGACGATTCTGGACCCTTGGGACCATCCAGAATCACCAAAGCCTAAACTTTGCACGGCCTGGGGAACGCTCTTCCTCATGTCCAGCAATCCCCACGTCAAAACCTTTCTCAGCAGAGGCAGGCACCCTCTCCCTTGTACCAGATAGCTCGGCAGAGCCTTCCGAGAAACATGCTGCGTCATTCAGCTTGAACGTGGGACGCGGAGGGGAGAGGACGCTTTCTCCCCGTTTGGAGGCGCCTTGCGCTTGGCTTCAAAGCTGCCTGAACAGCACTAGCGGCCCGACGTCTCTGCATGGCAGGATTGTCGTTGTGGGCCGAGGCTGCGTGTTCTCTCAAAGCGAAAACCGTGCTGGCAATCCCTTTCTAGAAACTCCTCCCACGGCACCACATGGTCAGCTCCGGCCGAACGAAAGGTGACCTCAGGCCTCAAGGTAAGTTCCAGTGTTTCATGTCGGGGGAGTTGGGTGTGCAGTGGTTTCCATGAGGCCATACGCCACCACGGAGTGCCTTAACTCTGCGACGCTCCTGGGGGCACACAGGATGGGAGCTCGTTCGCCAATTTCGCAGGATGACTTCTCTCCGTGCCGGAACGGCGGCTCCTGGCTTCTGAGGAACCTTAGCCTAAACAGGGCCCTGGAGAAAGCTCTTCACGTTCATAGCAAGGGCAACGTACTGCTCTCTGGCTTGTCTGGGTTGAGCGCCCCAGTCGTCAAAGAGCCTCGCGAAGGCAGTGCTGCGCAGACTCCCTTTGCCAGTCGCACGGCCTCCTTGACTGAAAGAGAACGGCAGTGCCAGAAGGCACCGTGCTGACGACTGGCTCCAGGAGGAGACTCGGGACAGCACTCTCACAGAAGCGAAAGCTGGGCTGTGGGCCCAGCCTGAGGACCGGCACGTTTTCCACACTTAACACAGCTAAGGCATGAGCCAGACGACAGCCTTGGTCACTGAGGCCTATCTAAGGTACTGCCATACTTACCCACTAGATCCCACGCAGAGGTCCCTGTGCCCAAAAGGGCCTCCACGGAAGGGCCCTGTTCCTCCCGTGTGTTTCCTTGAGGTAATCAGAAACCACTGAGGATAACTACGTGAGCTCCGCTTTGAAACTGGGCGACCCTGGGCAAACCTTATTCCCCTCCGTGGTAGACGAGACAGTTGCGGGTCCTAAGCTGCCTGAAGCACACTCCTCGCGCCCACCTTCTGTTTGCTGCCGGAAGGCCTCACATAAGAGGACTGAGTTTACTCGTGACGGAAGCCGTCTGAGTGTACTCGTGTGAGGCCTGCTGCTCTCATTTCCTTGCTGGCAGCTTCAGCAAGAGCACTCTGGAGCTCGCCGACAAAAGAATTGTGAGCCCCCCCCCGGCCTCAAGTAAAAGTCCAGATTTCCCCCGTCAGTAACACCTCGGAGTGCCATAGGAGCGAAGAAGCATGCGTTAACGGAATGCTTCAACAGTGCTAGGGATTTATTTCACGAGACCCTGTGCACTCACGTTCGTTGTAAGAACTGTCAAAGGGCACTGTAGGCCGTCCAACCCCTCTGTTGCGTTTGAGCCACAGGAAGTAAATGCATTCGTTTGATTAAGCTCCGTGAACGTGCAACGACGATGGCGAAGCGCTGCCCTGTTCGCTGGAAAGCTCTCGTTTGTACGGCCTTCCAACGGCCTCGGGGTACACACTTCTAAACAGCCTTACATTCCATGCTGGTGTGCCCCCAATTAGGAATTTGGGCTCTTCTGTGAGACACCAATGTGCGTCCCAAATGAAACCGGGGGGCTCCCCCAGGACGTCTGCGGACGGCAGTCGGTTGCCAGCTGTTTACTTCCAGCCGGAGAAAGAAAACGAGGACAGCTTCCCCAGGGACGATTCTGGACCCTTGGGACCATCCAGAATCACCAAAGCCTAAACTTTGCACGGCCTGGGGAACGCTCTTCCTCATGTCCAGCAATCCCCACGTCAAAACCTTTCTCAGCAGAGGCAGGCACCCTCTCCCTTGTACCAGATAGCTCGGCAGAGCCTTCCGAGAAACATGCTGCGTCATTCAGCTTGAACGTGGGACGCGGAGGGGAGAGGACGCTTTCTCCTCGTTTGGAGGCGCCTTGCGCTTGGCTTCAAAGCTGCCTGAACAGCACTAGCGGCCCGACGTCTCTGCACGGCAGGATTGTCGTTGTGGACCGAGGCTGCGTGTTCTCTCAAAGCGAAAACCGTGCTGGCAATCCCTTTCTAGAAACTCCTCCCACGGCACCACATGGTCAGCTCCGGCCGAACGAAAGGTGACCTCAGGCCTCAAGGTAAGTTCCAGTGTTTCACGTCGGGGGAGTTGGGTGTGCAGTGGTTTCCATGAGGCCATACTCCACCACGGAGTGCCTTAACTCTGCGACGCTCCTGGGGGCACACAGGATAGGAGCTCGTTCGCCAATTTCGCAGGATGACTTCTCTCCGTGCCGGAACGGCGGCTCCTGGCTTCTGAGGAAACTTAGCCTAAACAGGGCCCTGGAGAAAGCTCTTCAAGTTCATAGCAAGGGCAACGTACTGCTCTCTGGCTTGTCTGGGTTGAGCGCCCCAGTCGTCAAAGAGCCTCGCGAAGGCAGTGCTGCGCAGACTCCCTTTGCCAGTCGCACGGCCTCCTTGACTGAAAGAGAACGGCAGTGCCAGAAGGCACCGTGCTGACGACTGGCTCCAGGAGGAGACTCGGGACAGCACTCTCACAGAAGCGAAAGCTGGGCTGTGGGCCCAGCCTGAGGACCGGCACGTTTTCCACACTTAACACAGCTAAGGCATGAGCCAGACGACAGCCTTGGTCACTGAGGCCTATCTAAGGTACTGCCATACTTACCCACTAGATCCCACGCAGAGGTCCCTGTGCCCAAAAGGGCCTCCACGGAAGGGCCCTGTTCCTCCCGTGTGTTTCCTTGAGGTAATCAGAAACCACTGAGGATAACTACGTGAGCTCCGCTTTGAAACTGGGCGACCCTGGGCAAACCTTATGCCCCTCCGTGGTAGACGAGACAGTTGCGGGTCCTAAGCTGCCTGAAGCACACTCCTCGCGCCCACCTTCTGTTTGCTGCCGGAAGGCCTCACATAAGAGGACTGAGTTTACTCGTGACGGAAGCCGTCTGAGTGTACTCGTGTGAGGCCTTCTGCTCTCAGTTCCTTGCTGGCAGCTTCAGCAAGAGCACTCTGGAGCTCGCCGACAAAAGAATTGTGAGCCCCCCCCGGCCTCAAGTAAAAGTCCAGATTTCCCCCGTCAGTAACACCTCGGAGTGCCATAGGAGCGAAGAAGCATGCGTTAACGGAATGCTTCAACAGTGCTGGGTTTTATTTCACGAGACCCTGTGCACTCACGTATCTTGTAAGAACTGTCAAAGGGCACTGTAGGCCGTCCAACCCCTCTGTTGCGTTTGAGCCACAGGAAGTAAATGCATTCGTTTGATTAAGCTCCGTGAACGTGCAACGACGATGGCGAAGCGCTGCCCTGTTCGCTCGAAAGCTCTCGTTTGTACGGCCTTCCAACGGCCTCGGGGTACACACTTCTAAACAGCCTTACATTCCATGCTGGTGTGCCCCCAATTAGGAATTTGGGCTCTTCTGTGAGACACCAATGTGCGTCCCAAATGAAACCGGGGGGCTCCCCCAGGACGTCTGCGGACGGCAGTCGGTTGCCAGCTGTTTACTTCCAGCCGGAGAAAGAAAACGAGGACAGCTTCCCGAGGGACGATTCTGGACACTTGGGACCATCCAGAATCACCAAAGCCTAAACTTTGCACGGCCAGGGGAACGCTCTTCCTCATGTCTAGCAATCCCCACGTCAAAACCTTTCTCAGCAGAGGCAGGCACCCTCTCCCTTGTACCAGATAGCTCGGCAGAGCCTTCCGAGAAACATGCTGCGTCATTCAGCTTGAACGTGGGACGCGGAGGGGAGAGGACGCTTTCTCCCCGTTTGGAGGCGCCTTGCGCTTGGCTTCAAAGCTGCCTGAACAGCACTAGCGGCCCGACGTCTCTGCACGGCAGGATTGTCGTTGTGGACCGAGGCTGCGTGTTCTCTCAAAGCGAAAACCGTGCTGGCAATCCCTTTCTAGAAACTCCTCCCACGGCACCACATGGTCAGCTCCGGCCGAACGAAAGGTGACCTCAGGCCTCAAGGTAAGTTCCAGTGTTTCACGTCGGGGGAGTTGGGTGTGCAGTGGTTTCCATGAGGCCATACTCCACCACGGAGTGCCTTAACTCTGCGACGCTCCTGGGGGCACACAGGATAGGAGCTCGTTCGCCAATTTCGCAGGATGACTTCTCTCCGTGCCGGAACGGCGGCTCCTGGCTCCTGAGGAAACTTAGCCTAAATAGGGCCCTGGAGAAAGCTCTTCACGTTCATAGCAAGGGCAACGTACTGCTCTCTGGCTTGTCTGGGTTGAGCGCCCCAGTCGTCAAAGAGCCTCGCGAAGGCAGTGCTGCGCAGACTCCCTTTGCCAGTCGCACGGCCTCCTTGACTGAAAGAGAACGGCAGTGCCAGAAGGCACCGTGCTGACGACTGGCTCCAGGAGGAGACTCGGGACAGCACTCTCACAGAAGCGAAAGCTGGGCTGTGGGCCCAGCCTGAGGACCGGCACGTTTTCCACACTTAACACAGCTAAGGCATGAGCCAGACGACAGCCTTGGTCACTGAGGCCTATCTAAGGTACTGCCATACTTACCCACTAGATCCCACGCAGAGGTCCCTGTGCCCAAAAGGGCCTCCACGGAAGGGCCCTGTTCCTCCCGTGTGTTTCCTTGAGGTAATCAGAAACCACTGAGGATAACTACGTGAGCTCCGCTTTGAAACTGGGCGACCCTGAGCAAACCTTATTCCCCTCCGTGGTAGACGAGACAGTTGCGGGTCCTAAGCTGCCTGAAGCACACTCCTCGCGCCCACCTTCTGTTTGCTGCCGGAAGGCCTCACATAAGAGGCCTGAGTTTACTCGTGACGGAAGCCGTCTGAGTGTACTCGTGTGAGGCCTGCTGCTCTCAGTTCCTTGCTGGGAGCTTCAGCAAGAGCACTCTGGAGCTCGCCGACAAAAGAATTGTGAGCCCCCCCCGGCCTCAAGTAAAAGTCCAGATTTCCCCCGTCAGTAACACCTCGGAGTGCCATAGGAGCGAAGAAGCATGCGTTAATGCAATGCTTCAACAGTGCTAGGGATTTATTTCACGAGACCCTGTGCACTCACGTTCGTTGTAAGAACTGTCATAGGGCACTGTAGGCCGTCCAACCCCTCTGTTGCGTTTGAGCCACAGGAAGTAAATGCATTCGTTTGATTAAGCTCCTTGAACGTGCAACGACGATGGCGAAGCGCTGCCCTGTTCGCTGGAAAGCTCTCGTTTGTACGGCCTTCCAACGGCCTCGGGGTACACACTTCTAAACAGCCTTACATTCCATGCTGGTGTGCCCCCAATTAGGAATTTGGGCTCTTCTGTGAGACACCAATGTGCGTCCCAAATGAAACCGGGGGGCTCCCCCAGGACGTCTGCGGACGGCAGTCGGTTGCCAGCTGTTTACTTCCAGCCGGAGAAAGAAAACGAGGACAGCTTCCCCAGGGACGATTCTGGACCCTTGGGACCATCCAGAATCACCAAAGCCTAAACTTTGCACGGCCAGGGGAACGCTCTTCCTCATGTCTAGCAATCCCCACGTCAAAACCTTTCTCAGCAGAGGCAGGCACCCTCTCCCTTGTACCAGATAGCTCGGCAGAGCCTTCCGAGAAACATGCTGCGTCATTCAGCTTGAACGTGGGACGCGGAGGGGAGAGGACGCTTTCTCCCCGTTTGGAGGCGCCTTGCGCTTGGCTTCAAAGCTGCCTGAACAGCACTAGCGGCCCGACGTCTCTGCACGGCAGGATTGTCGTTGTGGACCGAGGCTGCGTGTTCTCTCAAAGCGAAAACCGTGCTGGCAATCCCTTTCTAGAAACTCCTCCCACGGCACCACATGGTCAGCTACGGCCGAACGAAAGGTGACCTCAGGCCTCAAGGTAAGTTCCAGTGTTTCACGTCGGGGGAGTTGGGTGTGCAGTGGTTTCCATGAGGCCATACTCCACCACGGAGTGCCTTAACTCTGCGACGCTCCTGGGGGCACACAGGATAGGAGCTCGTTCGCCAATTTCGCAGGATGACTTCTCTCCGTGCCCGAACGGCGGCTCCTGGCTCCTGAGGAAACTTAGCCTAAATAGGGCCCTGGAGAAAGCTCTTCACGTTCATAGCAAGGGCAACGTACTGCTCTCTGGCTTGTGTGGGTTGAGCGCCCCAGTCGTCAAAGAGCCTCGCGAAGGCAGTGCTGCGCAGACTCCCTTTGCCAGTCGCACGGCCTCCTTGACTGAAAGAGAACGGCAGTGCCAGAAGGCACCGTGCTGACGACTGGCTCCAGGAGGAGACTCGGGACAGCACTCTCCCAGAAGCGAAAGCTGGGCTGTGGGCCCAGCCTGAGGACCGGCACGTTTTCCACACTTAACACAGCTAAGGCATGAGCCAGACGACAGCCTTGGTCACTGAGGCCTATCTAAGGTACTGCCATACTTACCCACTAGATCCCACGCAGAGGTCCCTGTGCCCAAAAGGGCCTCCACGGAAGGGCCCTGTTCCTCCCGTGTGTTTCCTTGAGGTAATCAGAAACCACTGAGGATAACTACGTGAGCTCCGCTTTGAAACTGGGCGACCCTGAGCAAACCTTATTCCCCTCCGTGGTAGACGAGACAGTTGCGGGTCCTAAGCTGCCTGAAGCACACTCCTCGCGCCCACCTTCTGTTTGCTGCCGGAAGGCCTCACATAAGAGGCCTGAGTTTACTCGTGACGGAAGCCGTCTGAGTGTACTCGTGTGAGGCCTGCTGCTCTCAGTTCCTTGCTGGGAGCTTCAGCAAGAGCACTCTGGAGCTCGCCGACAAAAGAATTGTGAGCCCCCCCCGGCCTCAAGTAAAAGTCCAGATTTCCCCCGTCAGTAACACCTCGGAGTGCCATAGGAGCGAAGAAGCATGCGTTAATGCAATGCTTCAACAGTGCTAGGGATTTATTTCACGAGACCCTGTGCACTCACGTTCGTTGTAAGAACTGTCATAGGGCACTGTAGGCCGTCCAACCCCTCTGTTGCGTTTGAGCCACAGGAAGTAAATGCATTCGTTTGATTAAGCTCCTTGAACGTGCAACGACGATGGCGAAGCGCTGCCCTGTTCGCTCGAAAGCTCTCGTTTGTACGGCCTTCCAACGGCCTCGGGGTACACACTTCTAAACAGCCTTACATTCCATGCTGGTGTGCCCCCAATTAGGAATTTGGGCTCTTCTGTGAGACACCAATGTGCGTCCCAAATGAAACCGGGGGGCTCCCCCAGGACGTCTGCGGACGGCAGTCGGTTGCCAGCTGTTTACTTCCAGCCGGAGAAAGAAAACGAGGACAGCTTCCCCAGGGACGATTCTGGACCCTTGGGACCATCCAGAATCACCAAAGCCTAAACTTTGCACGGCCAGGGGAACGCTCTTCCTCATGTCTAGCAATCCCCACGTCAAAACCTTTCTCAGCAGAGGCAGGCACCCTCTCCCTTGTACCAGATAGCTCGGCAGAGCCTTCCGAGAAACATGCTGCGTCATTCAGCTTGAACGTGGGACGCGGAGGGGAGAGGACGCTTTCTCCCCGTTTGGAGGCGCCTTGCGCTTGGCTTCAAAGCTGCCTGAACAGCACTAGCGGCCCGACGTCTCTGCACGGCAGGATTGTCGTTGTGGACCGAGGCTGCGTGTTCTCTCAAAGCGAAAACCGTGCTGGCAATCCCTTTCTAGAAACTCCTCCCACGGCACCACATGGTCAGCTCCGGCCGAACGAAAGGTGACCTCAGGCCTCAAGGTAAGTTCCAGTGTTTCACGTCGGGGGAGTTGGGTGTGCAGTGGTTTCCATGAGGCCATACTCCACCACGGAGTGCCTTAACTCTGCGACGCTCCTGGGGGCACACAGGATAGGAGCTCGTTTGCCAATTTCGCAGGATGACTTCTCTCCGTGCCCGAACGGCGGCTCCTGGCTCCTGAGGAAACTTAGCCTAAATAGGGCCCTGGAGAAAGCTCTTCACGTTCATAGCAAGGGCAACGTACTGCTCTCTGGCTTGTCTGGGTTGAGCGCCCCAGTCGTCAAAGAGCCTCGCGAAGGCAGTGCTGCGCAGACTCCCTTTGCCAGTCGCACGGCCTCCTTGACTGAAAGAGAACGGCAGTGCCAGAAGGCACCGTGCTGACGACTGGCTCCAGGAGGAGACTCGGGACAGCACTCTCCCAGAAGCGAAAGCTGGGCTGTGGGCCCAGCCTGAGGACCGGCACGTTTTCCACACTTAACACAGCTAAGGCATGAGCCAGACGACAGCCTTGGTCACTGAGGCCTATCTAAGGTACTGCCATACTTACCCACTAGATCCCACGCAGAGGTCCCTGTGCCCAAAAGGGCCTCCACGGAAGGGCCCTGTTCCTCCCGTGTGTTTCCTTGAGGTAATCAGAAACCACTGAGGATAACTACGTGAGCTCCGCTTTGAAACTGGGCGACCCTGAGCAAACCTTATTCCCCTCCGTGGTAGACGAGACAGTTGCGGGTCCTAAGCTGCCTGAAGCACACTCCTCGCGCCCACCTTCTGTTTGCTGCCGGAAGGCCTCACATAAGAGGCCTGAGTTTACTCGTGACGGAAGCCGTCTGAGTGTACTCGTGTGAGGCCTGCTGCTCTCAGTTCCTTGCTGGGAGCTTCAGCAAGAGCACTCTGGAGCTCGCCGACAAAAGAATTGTGAGCCCCCCCCGGCCTCAAGTAAAAGTCCAGATTTCCCCCGTCAGTAACACCTCGGAGTGCCATAGGAGCGAAGAAGCATGCGTTAATGCAATGCTTCAACAGTGCTAGGGATTTATTTCACGAGACCCTGTGCACTCACGTTCGTTGTAAGAACTGTCATAGGGCACTGTAGGCCGTCCAACCCCTCTGTTGCGTTTGAGCCACAGGAAGTAAATGCATTCGTTTGATTAAGCTCCTTGAACGTGCAACGACGATGGCGAAGCGCTGCCCTGTTCGCTCGAAAGCTCTCGTTTGTACGGCCTTCCAACGGCCTCGGGGTACACACTTCTAAACAGCCTTACATTCCATGCTGGTGTGCCCCCAATTAGGAATTTGGGCTCTTCTGTGAGACACCAATGTGCGTCCCAAATGAAACCGGGGGGCTCCCCCAGGACGTCTGCGGACGGCAGTCGGTTGCCAGCTGTTTACTTCCAGCCGGAGAAAGAAAACGAGGACAGCTTCCCCAGGGACGATTCTGGACCCTTGGGACCATCCAGAATCACCAAAGCCTAAACTTTGCACGGCCTGGGGAACGCTCTTCCTCATGTCCAGCAATCCCCACGTCAAAACCTTTCTCAGCAGAGGCAGGCACCCTCTCCCTTGTACCAGATAGCTCGGCAGAGCCTTCCGAGAAACATGCTGCGTCATTCAGCTTGAACGTGGGACGCGGAGGGGAGAGGACGCTTTCTCCCCGTTTGGAGGCGCCTTGCGCTTGGCTTCAAAGCTGCCTGAACAGCACTAGCGGCCCGACGTCTCTGCATGGCAGGATTGTCGTTGTGGGCCGAGGCTGCGTGTTCTCTCAAAGCGAAAACCGTGCTGGCAATCCCTTTCTAGAAACTCCTCCCGCGGCCCCACATGGTCAGCTCCGGCCGAACGAAAGGTGACCTCAGGCCTCAAGGTAAGTTCCAGTGTTACACGTCGGGGGAGTTGGGTGTGCAGTGGTTTCCATGAGGCCATACTCCACCACGGAGTGCCTTAACCCTGCGACGCTCCTGGGGGCACACAGGATAGGAGCTCGTTCGCCAATTTCGCAGGATGACTTCTCTCCGTGCCCGAACGGCGGCTCCTGGCTCCTGAGGAAACTTAGCCTAAACAGGGCCCTGGAGAAAGCTCTTCACGTTCATAGCAAGGGGAACGTACTGCTCTCTGGCTTGTCTGGGTTGAGCGCCCCAGTCGTCAGAGAGCCTCGCGAAGGCAGTGCTGCGCAGACTCCCTTTGCCAGTCGCACGGCCTCCTTGACTGAAAGAGAACGGCAGTGCCAGAAGGCACCGTGCTGACGACTGGCTCCAGGAGGAGACTCGGAACAGCACTCTCCCAGAAGCGAAAGCTGGGCTGTGGGCCCAGCCTGAGGACCGGCACGTTTTCCACACTTAACACAGCTAAGGCATGAGCCAGACGACAGCCTTGGTCACTGAGGCCTATCTAAGGTACTGCCATACTTACCCACTAGATCCCACGCAGAGGTCCCTGTGCCCAAAAGGGCCTCCACGGAAGGGCCCTGTTCCTCCCGTGTGTTTCCTTGAGGTAATCAGAAACCACTGAGGATAACTACGTGAGCTCCGCTTTGAAACTGGGCGACCCTGGGCAAACCTTATTCCCCTCCGTGGTAGACGAGACAGTTGCGGGTCCTAAGCTGCCTGAAGCACACTCCTCGCGCCCACCTTCTCTTTGCTGCCAGAACGCCTCACATAAGAGGTCTGTGTTTACTCGTGACGGAAGCCGTCTGAGTGTACTCGTGTGAGGCCTGCTGCTCTCAGTTCCTTGCTGGCAGCTTCAGCAAGAGCACTCTGGAGCTTGCCGACAAAAGAATTGTGAGCCACCCCCCGGCCTCAAGTAAAAGTCCAGATTTCCCCCGTCAGTAACACCTCGGAGTGCCATAGGAGCGAAGAAGCATGTGTTAACGGAATGTTTCAACAGTGCTGGGTTTTATTTCACGAGACCCTGTGCACTCACGTTCGTTGTAAGAACTGTCATAGGGCACTGTAGGCCGTCCAACCCCTCTGTTGCGTTTGAGCCACAGGAAGTAAATGCATTCGTTTGATTAAGCTCCGTGAACGTGCAACGACGATGGCGAAGCGCTGCCCTGTTCGCTCGAAAGCTCTCGTTTGTACGGCCTTCCAACGGCCTCGGGGTACACACTTCTAAACAGCCTTACATTCCATGCTGGTGTGCCCCCAATTAGGAATTTGGGCTCTTCTGTGAGACACCAATGTGCGTCCCAAATGAAACCGGGGGGCTCCCCCAGGACGTCTGCGGACGGCAGTCGGTTGCCAGCTGTTTACTTCCAGCCGGAGAAAGAAAACGAGGACAGCTTCCCCAGGGACGATTCTGGACACTTGGGACCATCCAGAATCACCAAAGCCTAAACTTTGCACGGCCTGGGGAACGCTCTTCCTCATGTCCAGCAATCCCCACGTCAAAACCTTTCTCAGCAGAGGCAGGCACCCTCTCCCTTGTACCAGATAGCTCGGCAGAGCCTTCCGAGAAACATGCTGCGTCATTCAGCTTGAACGTGGGACGCGGAGGGGAGAGGACGCTTTCTCCCCGTTTGGAGGCGCCTTGCGCTTGGCTTCAAAGCTGCCTGAACAGCACTAGCGGCCCGACGTCTCTGCACGGCAGGATTGTCGTTGTGGACCGAGGCTGCGTGTTCTCTCAAAGCGAAAACCGTGCTGGCAATCCCTTTCTAGAAACTCCTCCCGCGGCACCACATGGTCAGCTCCGGCCGAACGAAAGGTGACCTCAGGCCTCAAGGTAAGTTCCAGTGTTTCACGTCGGGGGAGTTGGGTGTGCAGTGGTTTCCATGAGGCCATACTCCACCACGGAGTGCCTTAACTCTGCGACGCTCCTGGGGGCACACAGGATAGGAGCTCGTTCGCCAATTTCGCAGGATGACTTCTCTCCGTGCCGGAACGGCGGCTCCTGGCTTCTGAGGAACCTTAGCCTAAACAGGGCCCTGGAGAAAGCTCTTCACGTTCATAGCAAGGGCAACGTACTGCTCTCTGGCTTGTCTGGGTTGAGCGCCCCAGTCGTCAAAGAGCCTCGCGAAGGCAGTGCTGCGCAGACTCCCTTTGCCAGTCGCACGGCCTCCTTGACTGAAAGAGAACGGCAGTGCCAGAAGGCACCGTGCTGACGACTGGCTCCAGGAGGAGACTCGGGACAGCACTCTCACAGAAGCGAAAGCTGGGCTGTGGGCCCAGCCTGAGGACCGGCACGTTTTCCACACTTAACACAGCTAAGGCATGAGCCAGACGACAGCCTTGGTCACTGAGGCCTATCTAAGGTACTGCCATACTTACCCACTAGATCCCACGCAGAGGTCCCTGTGCCCAAAAGGGCCTCCACGGAAGGGCCCTGTTCCTCCCGTGTGTTTCCTTGAGGTAATCAGAAACCACTGAGGATAACTACGTGAGCTCCGCTTTGAAACTGGGCGACCCTGGGCAAACCTTATTCCCCTCCGTGGTAGACGACACAGTTGCGGGTCCTAAGCTGCCTGAAGCACACTCCTCGAGCCCACCTTCTCTTTGCTGCCGGAAGGCCTCACATAAGAGGACTGAGTTTACTCGTGACGGAAGCCGTCTGAGTGTACTCGTGTGAGGCCTGCTGCTCTCAGTTCCTTGCTGGGAGCTTCAGCAAGAGCACTCTGGAGCTCGCCGAGAAAAGAATTGTGAGCCCCCCCCGGCCTCAAGTAAAAGTCCAGATTTCCCCGTCAGTAACACCTCGGAGTGCCATAGGAGCGAAGAAGCATGCGTTAACGGAATGTTTCAACAGTGCTAGGGATTTATTTCACGAGACCCTGTGCACTCACGTTTGTTGTAAGAACTGTCATAGGGCACTGTATGCCGTCCAACCCCTCTGTTGCATTTGAGCCACAGGAAGTAAATGCATTCGTTTGATTAAGCTCCGTGAACGTGCAACGACGATGGCTAAGCGCTGCCCTTTTCGCTCGAAAGCTTTTGTTTGTACGGCATTCCAACTGCCGCAGGGTAAGCACTTGTAAACAGCCTTACATTCCATGCTGGTGTGCCCCCAATTAGGAATTTGGGCTCTTCTGTGAGACACCAATGTGCGTCCCAAATGAAACCGGGGGGCTCCCCCAGGACGTCTGCGGACGGCAGTCGGTTGCCAGCTGTTTACTTCCAGCCGGAGAAAGAAAACGAGGACAGCTTCCCCAGGGACGATTCTGGACCCTTGGGACCATCCAGAATCACCAAAGCCTAAACTTTGCACGGCCTGGGGAACGCTCTTCCTCATGTCCAGCAATCCCCACGTCAAAACCTTTCTCAGCAGAGGCAGGCACCCTCTCCCTTGTACCAGATAGCTCGGCAGAGCCTTCCGAGAAACATGCTGCGTCATTCAGCTTGAACGTGGGACGCGGAGGGGAGAGGACGTTTTCTCCCCGTTTGGAGGCGCCTTGCGCTTGGCTTCAAAGCTGCCTGAAGAGCACTAGCGGCCCGACGTCTCTGCATGGCAGGATTGTCGTTGTGGGCCGAGGCTGCGTGTTCTCTCAAAGCGAAAACCGTGCTGGCAATCCCTTTCTAGAAACTCCTCCCACGGCACCACATGGTCAGCTCCGGCCGAACGAAAGGTGACCTCAGGCCTCAAGGTAAGTTCCAGTGTTACACGTCGGGGGAGTTGGGTGTGCAGTGGTTTCCATGAGGCCATACTCCACCACGGAGTGCCTTAACCCTGCGACGCTCCTGGGGGCACACAGGATAGGAGCTCGTTCGCCAATTTCGCAGGATGACTTCTCTCCGTGCCCGAACGGCGGCTCCTGGCTCCTGAGGAAACTTAGCCTAAACAGGGCCCTGGAGAAAGCTCTTCACGTTCATAGCAAGGGGAACGTACTGCTCTCTGGCTTGTCTGGGTTGAGCGCCCCAGTCGTCAGAGAGCCTCGCGAAGGCAGTGCTGCGCAGACTCCCTTTGCCAGTCACACGGCCTCCTTGACTGAAAGAGAACGGCAGTGCCAGAAGGCACCGTGCTGACGACTGGCTCCAGGAGGAGACTCGGGACAGCACTCTCCCAGAAGCGAAAGCTGGGCTGTGGGCCCAGCCTGAGGACCGGCACGTTTTCCACACTTAACACAGCTAAGGCATGAGCCAGACGACAGCCTTGGTCACTGAGGCCTATCTAAGGTACTGCCATACTTACCCACTAGATCCCACGCAGAGGTCCCTGTGCCCAAAAGGGCCTCCACGGAAGGGCCCTGTTCCTCCCGTGTGTTTCCTTGAGGTAATCAGAAACCACTGAGGATAACTACGTGAGCTCCGCTTTGAAACTGGGCGACCCTGGGCAAACCTTATTCCCCTCCGTGGTAGACGAGACAGTTGCGGGTCCTAAGCTGCCTGAAGCACACTCCTCGCGCCCACCTTCTCTTTGCTGCCAGAACGCCTCACATAAGAGGTCTGTGTTTACTCGTGACGGAAGCCGTCTGAGTGTACTCGTGTGAGGCCTGCTGCTCTCAGTTCCTTGCTGGGAGCTTCAGCAAGAGCACTCTGGAGCTTGCCGACAAAAGAATTGTGAGCCACCCCCCGGCCTCAAGTAAAAGTCCAGATTTCCCCCGTCAGTAACACCTCGGAGTGCCATAGGAGCGAAGAAGCATGTGTTAACGGAATGCTTCAACAGTGCTCGGTTTTATTTCACGAGACCCTGTGCACTCACGTTCGTTGTAAGAACTGTCATAGGGCACTGTAGGCCGTCCAACCCCTCTGTTGCATTTGAGCCACAGGAAGTAAATGCATTCGTTTGATTAAGCTCCGTGAACGTGCAACGACGATGGCGAAGCGCTGCCCTGTTCGCTCGAAAGCTCTCGTTTGTACGGCCTTCCAACGGCCTCGGGGTACACACTTCTAAACAGCCTTACATTCCATGCTGGTGTGCCCCCAATTAGGAATTTGGGCTCTTCTGTGAGACACCAATGTGCGTCCCAAATGAAACCGGGGGGCTCCCCCAGGACGTCTGCGGACGGCAGTCGGTTGCCAGCTGTTTACTTCCAGCCGGAGAAAGAAAACGAGGACAGCTTCCCCAGGGACAATTCTGGACCCTTGGGACCATCCAGAATCACCAAAGCCTAAACTTTGCACGGCCTGGGGAACGCTCTTCCTCATGTCCAGCAATCCCCACGTCAAAACCTTTCTCAGCAGAGGCAGGCACCCTCTCCCTTGTACCAGATAGCTCGGCAGAGCCTTCCGAGAAACATGCTGCGTCATTCAGCTTGAACGTGGGACGCAGAGGGGAGAGGACGCTTTCTCCCCGTTTGGAGGCGCCTTGCACTTGGCTTCAAAGCTGCCTGAACAGCACTAGCGGCCCGACGTCTCTGCACGGCAGGATTGTCGTTGTGGGCCGAGGCTGCGTGTTCTCTCAAAGCGAAAACCGTGCTGGCAATCCCTTTCTAGAAACTCCTCCCACGGCACCACATGGTCAGCTCCGGCCGAACGAAAGTTGACCTCAGGCCTCAAGGTAAGTTCCAGTGTTTCACGTCGGGGGAGTTGGGTGTGCAGTGGTTTCCATGAGGCCACATTACACCACGGAGTGCCTTAACCCTGCGACGCTCCTGGGGGCACACAGGATAGGAGCTCGTTCGCCAATTTCGCAGGATGACTTCTCTCCGTGCCCGAACGGCGGCTCCTGGCTCCTGAGGAAACTTAGCCTAAATAGGGCCCTGGAGAAAGCTCTTCACGTTCATAGCAAGGGCAACGTACTGCTCTCTGGCTTGTCTGGGTTGAGCGCCCCAGTCGTCAAAGAGCCTCGCGAAGGCAGTGCTGCGCAGACTCCCTTTGCCAGTCGCACGGCCTCCTTGACTGAAAGAGAACGGCAGTGCCAGAAGGCACCGTGCTGACGACTGGCTCCAGGAGGAGACTCGGGACAGCACTCTCACAGAAGCGAAAGCTGGGCTGTGGGCCCAGCCTGAGGACCGGCACGTTTTCCACACTTAACACAGCTAAGGCATGAGCCAGACGACAGCCTTGGTCACTGAGGCCTATCTAAGGTACTGCCATACTTACCCACTAGATCCCACGCAGAGGTCCCTGTGCCCAAAAGGGCCTCCACGGAAGGGCCCTGTTCCTCCCGTGTGTTTCCTTGAGGTAATCAGAAACCACTGAGGATAACTACGTGAGCTCCGCTTTGAAACTGGGCGACCCTGAGCAAACCTTATTCCCCTCCGTGGTAGACGAGACAGTTGCGGGTCCTAAGCTGCCTGAAGCACACTCCTCGCGCCCACCTTCTGTTTGCTGCCGGAAGGCCTCACATAAGAGGACTGAGTTTACTCGTGACGGAAGCCGTCTGAGTGTACTCGTGTGAGGCCTGCTGCTCTCAGTTCCTTGCTGGGAGCTTCAGCAAGAGCACTTTGGAGCTCGCCGACAAAAGAATTGTGAGCCCCCCCCCGGCCTCAAGTAAAAGTCCAGATTTCCCCCGTCAGTAACACCTCGGAGTGCCATAGGAGCGAAGAAGCATGCGTTAACGCAATGCTTCAACAGTGCTAGGGATTTATTTCACGAGACCCTGTGCACTCACGTTCGTTGTAAGAACTGTCAAAGGGCACTGTAGGCCGTCCAACCCCTCTGTTGCGTTTGAGCCACAGGAAGTAAATGCATTCGTTTGATTAAGCTCCGTGAACGTGCAACGACGATGGCGAAGCGCTGCCCTGTTCGCTCGAAAGCTCTCGTTTGTACGGCCTTCCAACGGCCTCGGGGTACACACTTCTAAACAGCCTTACATTCCATGCTGGTGTGCCCCCAATTAGGAATTTGGGCTCTTCTGTGAGACACCAATGTGCGTCCCAAATGAAACCGGGGGGCTCCCCCAGGACGTCTGCGGACGGCAGTCGGTTGCCAGCTGTTTACTTCCAGCCGGAGAAAGAAAACGAGGACAGCTTCCCCAGGGACGATTCTGGACCCTTGGGACCATCCAGAATCACCAAAGCCTAAACTTTGCACGGCCTGGGGAACGCTCTTCCTCATGTCCAGCAATCCCCACGTCAAAACCTTTCTCAGCAGAGGCAGGCACCCTCTCCCTTGTACCAGATAGCTCGGCAGAGCCTTCCGAGAAACATGCTGCGTCATTCAGCTTGAACGTGGGACGCGGAGGGGAGAGGACGCTTTCTCCCCGTTTGGAGGCGCCTTGCGCTTGGCTTCAAAGCTGCCTGAACAGCACTAGCGGCCCGACGTCTCTGCACGGCAGGATTGTCGTTGTGGACCGAGGCTGCGTGTTCTCTCAAAGCGAAAACCGTGCTGGCAATCCCTTTCTAGAAACTCCTCCCACGGCACCACATGGTCAGCTCCGGCCGAACGAAAGGTGACCTCAGGCCTCAAGGTAAGTTCCAGTGTTTCACGTCGGGGGAGTTGGGTGTGCAGTGGTTTCCATGAGGCCATACTCCACCACGGAGTGCCTTAACTCTGCGACGCTCCTGGGGGCACACAGGATAGGAGCTCGTTCGCCAATTTCGCAGGATGACTTCTCTCCGTGCCGGAACGGCGGCTCCTGGCTTCTGAGGAACCTTAGCCTAAACAGGGCCCTGGAGAAAGCTCTTCACGTTCATAGCAAGGGCAACGTACTGCTCTCTGGCTTGTCTGGGTTGAGCGCCCCAGTCGTCAAAGAGCCTCGCGAAGGCAGTGCTGCGCAGACTCCCTTTGCCAGTCGCACGGCCTCCTTGACTGAAAGAGAACGGCAGTGCCAGAAGGCACCGTGCTGACGACTGGCTCCAGGAGGAGACTCGGGACAGCACTCTCCCAGAAGCGAAAGCTGGGCTGTGGGCCCAGCCTGAGGACCGGCACGTTTTCCACACTTAACACAGCTAAGGCATGAGCCAGACGACAGCCTTGGTCACTGAGGCCTATCTAAGGTACTGCCATACTTACCCACTAGATCCCACGCAGAGGTCCCTGTGCCCAAAAGGGCCTCCACGGAAGGGCCCTGTTCCTCCCGTGTGTTTCCTTGAGGTAATCAGAAACCACTGAGGATAACTACGTGAGCTCCGCTTTGAAACTGGGCGACCCTGGGCAAAATTATTCCCCTCCGTGGTAGACGACACAGTTGCGGGTCCTAAGCTGCCTGAAGCAGACTCCTCGCGCCCACCTTCTCTTTGCTGCCGGAAGGCCTCACATAAGAGGACTGAGTTTACTCGTGACGGAAGCCGTCTGAGTGTACTCGTGTGAGGCCTGCTGCTCTCAGTTCCTTGCTGGGAGCTTCAGCAAGAGCACTCTGGAGCTCGCCGAGAAAAGAATTGTGAGCCCCCCCCGGCCTCAAGTAAAAGTCCAGATTTCCCCCGTCAGTAACACCTCGGAGTGCCATAGGAGCGAAGAAGCATGCGTTAACGCAATGCTTCAACAGTGCTAGGGATTTATTTCACGAGACCCTGTGCACTCACGTTTGTTGTAAGAACTGTCATAGGGCACTGTATGCCGTCCAACCCCTCTGTTGCATTTGAGCCACAGGAAGTAAATGCATTCGTTTGATTAAGCTCCTTGAACGTGCAACGACGTTGGCGAAGCGCTGCCCTTTTCGCTCGAAAGCTTTTGTTTGTACGGCATTCCAACTGCCGCAGGGTACGCACTTGTAAACAGCCTTACATTCCATGCTGGTGTGCCCCCAATTAGGAATTTGGGCTCTTCTGTGAGACACCAATGTGCGTCCCAAATGAAACCGGGGGGCTCCCCCAAGACGTCTGCGGACGGCAGTCGGTTGCCAGCTGTTTACGTCCAGCCGGAGAAAGAAAACGAGGACAGCTTCCCGAGGGACGATTCTGGACCCTTGGGACCATCCAGAATCACCAAAGCCTAAACTTTGCACGGCCTGGGGAACGCTCTTCCTCATGTCCAGCAATCCCCACGTCAAAACCTTTCTCAGCAGAGGCAGGCACCCTCTCCCTTGTACCAGATAGCTCGGCAGAGCCTTCCGAGAAACATGCTGCGTCATTCAGCTTGAACGTGGGACGCGGAGGGGAGAGGACGCTCTCTCCCCGTTTGGAGGCGCCTTGCGCTTGGCTTCAAAGCTGCCTGAACAGCACTAGCGGCCCGACGTCTCTGCACGGCAGGATTGTCGTTGTGGGCCGAGGCTGCGTGTTCTCTCAAAGCGAAAACCGTGCTGGCAATCCCTTTCTAGAAACTCCTCCCACGGCACCACATGGTCAGCTCCGGCCGAACGAAAGGTGACCTCAGGCCGCAAGGTAAGTTCCAGTGTTTCACGTCGGGGGAGTTGGATGTGCAGTGGTTTCCATGAGGCCATACTCCACCACGGAGTGCCTTAACTCTGCGACGCTCCTGGGGGCACACAGGATAGGAGCTCGTTCGCCAATATCGCAGGATGACTTCTCTCCGTGCCGGAACGGCGGCTCCTGGCTTCTGAGGAACCTTAGCCTAAACAGGGCCCTGGAGAAAGCTCTTCACGTTCATAGCAAGGGCAACGTACTGCTCTCTGGCTTGTCTGGGTTGAGCGCCCCTGTCGTCAAACAGCCTCGCGAAGGCAGTGCTGCGCAGACTCCCTTTGCCAGTCGCACGGTCTCTTTGACTGAAAAAGAACGGCAGTGCCAGAAGGCACCGTGCTGACGACTGGCTCCAGGAGGAGACTCGGGACAGCACTCTTACAGAAGCGAAAGCTGGGCTGTGGGCCCAGCCTGAGGACCGGCACGTTTTCCACACTTAACACAGCTAAGGCATGAGCCAGACGACAGCCTTGGTCACTGAGGCCTATCTAAGGTACTGCCATACTTGCCCACTAGATCCCACGTAGAGGTCCCTGTGCCCAAAAGGGCCTCCACGGAAGGGCCCTGTTCCTCCCGTGTGTTTCCTTGAAGTAATCAGAAACCACTGAGGATAACTACGTGAGCTCCGCTTTGAAACTGGGCGACCCTGGGCAAACCTTATTCCCCTCCGTGGTAGACGACACAGTTGCGGGTCCTAAGCTGCCTGAAGCAGACTCCTCGCGCCCACCTTCTCTTTGCTGCCGGAAGGCCTCACATAAGAGGCCTGAGTTTACTTGTGACGGAAGCCGTCTGAGTGTACTCGTGTGAGGCCTGCTGCTCTCAGTTCCTTGCTGGGAGCTTCAGCAAGAGCACTCTGGAGCTCGCCGAGAAAAGAATTGTGAGCCACCCCCCGGCCTCAAGTAAAAGTCCAGATTTCCCCCGTCAGTAACACCTCGGAGTGCCATAGGAGCGAAGAAGCATGTGTTAACGGAATGCTTCAACAGTGCTGGGTTTTATTTCACGAGACCCTGTGCACTCACGTTCGTTGTAAGAACTGTCATAGGGCACTGTAGGCCGTCCAACCCCTCTGTTGCGTTTGAGCCACAGGAAGTAAATGCATTCGTTTGATTAAGCTCCGTGAACGTGCAACGACGATGGCGAAGCGCTGCCCTGTTCGCTCGAAAGCTCTCGTTTGTACGGCCTTCCAACGGCCTCGGGGTACACACTTCCAAACAGCCTTACATCCCATGCTGGTGTGCCCCCAATTAGGAATTTGGGCTCTTCTGTGAGACACCAATGTGCGTCCCAAATGAAACCGGGGGGCTCCCCCAGGACGTCTGCGGACGGCAGTCGGTTGCCAGCTGTTTACTTCCAGCCGGAGAAAGAAAACGAGGACAGCTTCCCCAGGGACGATTCTGGACCCTTGGGACCATCCAGAATCACCAAAGCCTAAACTTTGCACGGCCTGGGGAACGCTCTTCCTCATGTCTAGCAATCCCCACGTCAAAACCTTTCTCAGCAGAGGCAGGCACCCTCTCCCTTGTACCAGATAGCTCGGCAGAGCCTTCCGAGAAACATGCTGCGTCATTCAGCTTGAACGTGGGACGCGGAGGGGAGAGGACGCTTTCTCCCCGTTTGGAGGCGCCTTGCGCTTGGCTTCAAAGCTGCCTGAACAGCACTAGCGGCCCGACGTCTCTGCATGGCAGGATTGTCGTTGTGGGCCGAGGCTGCGTGTTCTCTCAAAGCGAAAACCGTGCTGGCAATCCCTTTCTAGAAACTCCTCCCACGGCACCACATGGTCAGCTCCGGCCGAACGAAAGGTGACCTCAGGCCTCAAGGTAAGTTCCAGTGTTTCACGTCGGGGGAGTTGGGTGTGCAGTGGTTTCCATGAGGCCATACTCCACCACGGAGTGCCTTAACCCTGCGACGCTCCTGGGGGCACACAGGATAGGAGCTCGTTCGCCAATTTCGCAGGATGACTTCTCTCCGTGCCCGAACGGCGGCTCCTGGCTCCTGAGGAAACTTAGCCTAAATAGGGCCCTGGAGAAAGCTCTTCACGTTCATAGCAAGGGCAACGTACTGCTCTCTGGCTTGTCTGGGTTGAGCGCCCCAGTCGTCAAAGAGCCTCGCGAAGGCAGTGCTGCGCAGACTCCCTTTGCCAGTCGCACGGCCTCCTTGACTGAAAGAGAACGGCAGTGCCAGAAGGCACCGTGCTGACGACTGGCTCCAGGAGGAGACTCGGGACAGCACTCTCACAGAAGCGAAAGCTGGGCTGTGGGCCCAGCCTGAGGACCGTCACCTTTTCCACACTTAACACAGCTAAGGCATGAGCCAGACGACAGCCTTGGTCACTGAGGCCTATCTAAGGTACTGCCATACTTACCCACTAGATCCCACGCAGAGGTCCCTGTGCCCAAAAGGGCCTCCACGGAAGGGCCCTGTTCCTCCCGTGTGTTTCCTTGAGGTAATCAGAAACCACTGAGGATAACTACGTGAGCTCCGCTTTGAAACTGGGCGACCCTGGGCAAACCTTATTCCCCTCCGTGGTAGACGAGACAGTTGCGGGTCCTAAGCTGCCTGAAGCACACTCCTCGCGCCCACCTTCTGTTTGCTGCCGGAAGGCCTCACATAAGAGGACTGAGTTTACTCGTGACGGAAGCCGTCTGAGTGTACTCGTGTGAGGCCTGCTGCTCTCAGTTCCTTGCTGGGAGCTTCAGCAAGAGCACCCTGGAGCTCGCCGACAAAAGAATTGTGAGCCCCCCCCGGCCTCAAGTAAAAGTCCAGATTTCCCCCGTCAGTAACACCTCGGAGTGCCATAGGAGCGAAGAAGCATGCGTTAACGGAATGCTTCAACAGTGCTAGGGATTTATTTCACGAGACCCTGTGCACTCACGTTCGTTGTAAGAACTGTCAAAGGGCACTGTAGGCCGTCCAACCCCTCTGTTGCGTTTGAGCCACAGGAAGTAAATGCATTCGTTTGATTAAGCTCCGTGAACGTGCAACGACGATGGCGAAGCGCTGCCCTGTTCGCTGGAAAGCTCTCGTTTGTACGGCCTTCCAACGGCCTCGGGGTACACACTTCTAAACAGCCTTACATTCCATGCTGGTGTGCCCCCAATTAGGAATTTGGGCTCTTCTGTGAGACACCAATGTGCGTCCCAAATGAAACCGGGGGGCTCCCCCAGGACGTCTGCGGACGGCAGTCGGTTGCCAGCTGTTTACTTCCAGCCGGAGAAAGAAAACGAGGACAGCTTCCCCAGGGACGATTCTGGACCCTTGGGACCATCCAGAATCACCAAAGCCTAAACTTTGCACGGCCTGGGGAACGCTCTTCCTCATGTCCAGCAATCCCCACGTCAAAACCTTTCTCAGCAGAGGCAGGCACCCTCTCCCTTGTACCAGATAGCTCGGCAGAGCCTTCCGAGAAACATGCTGCGTCATTCAGCTTGAACGTGGGACGCGGAGGGGAGAGGACGCTTTCTCCCCGTTTGGAGGCGCCTTGCGCTTGGCTTCAAAGCTGCCTGAACAGCACTAGCGGCCCGACGTCTCTGCACGGCAGGATTGTCGTTGTGGACCGAGGCTGCGTGTTCTCTCAAAGCGAAAACCGTGCTGGTAATCCCTTTCTAGAAACTCCTCCCACGGCACCACATGGTCAGCTCCGGCCGAACGAAAGGTGACCTCAGGCCTCAAGGTAAGTTCCAGTGTTTCACGTCGGGGGAGTTGGGTGTGCAGTGGTTTCCATGAGGCCATACTCCACCACGGAGTGCCTTAACTCTGCGACGCTCCTGGGGGTACACAGGATGGGAGCTCGTTCGCCAATTTCGCAGGATGACTTCTCTCCGTGCCGGAACGGCGGCTCCTGGCTTCTGAGGAACCTTAGCCTAAACAGGGCCCTGGAGAAAGCTCTTCACGTTCATAGCAAGGGCAACGTACTGCTCTCTGGCTTGTCTGGGTTGAGCGCCCCAGTCGTCAAAGAGCCTCGCGAAGGCAGTGCTGCGCAGACTCCCTTTGCCAGTCGCACGGCCTCCTTGACTGAAAGAGAACGGCAGTGCCAGAAGGCACCGTGCTGACGACTGGCTCCAGGAGGAGACTCGGGACAGCACTCTCACAGAAGCGAAAGCTGGGCTGTGGGCCCAGCCTGAGGACCGGCACGTTTTCCACACTTAACACAGCTAAGGCATGAGCCAGACGACAGCCTTGGTCACTGAGGCCTATCTAAGGTACTGCCATACTTACCCACTAGATCCCACGTAGAGGTCCCTGTGCCCAAAAGGGCCTCCACGGAAGGGCCCTGTTCCTCCCGTGTGTTTCCTTGAGGTAATCAGAAACCACTGAGGATAACTACGTGAGCTCCGCTTTGAAACTGGGCGACCCTGGGCAAACCTTATTCCCCTCCGTGGTAGACGAGACAGTTGCGGGTCCTAAGCTGCCTGAAACAGACTCCTGGCGCCCACCTTCTGTTTGCTGCCGGAAGGCCTCACATAAGAGGACTGAGTTTACTCGTGACGGAAGCCGTCTGAGTGTACTCGTGTGAGGCCTGCTGCTCTCAGTTCCTTGCTGGGGGCTTCAGCAAGAGCACTCTGGAGTTCGCCGACAAATGTATTGTGAGCCCCCCCCCGGCCTCAAGTAAAAGTCCAGATTTCCCCCGTCAGTAACACCTCGGAGTGCCATAGGAGCGAAGAAGCATGCGTTAACGGAATGTTTCAACAGTGCTAGGGATTTATTTCACGAGACCCTGTGCACTCACGTTTGTTGTAAGAACTGTCATAGGGCACTGTATGCCATCCAACCCCTCTTCTGCATTTGAGCCACAGGAAGTAAATGCATTCGTTTGATTAAGCTCCGTGAACGTGCAACGACGATGGCGAAGCGCTGCCCTGTTCGCTCGAAAGCTCTCGTTTGTACGGCCTTCCAACGGCCTCGGGGTACACACTTCTAAACAGCCTTACATTCCATGCTGGTGTGCCCCCAATTAGGAATTTGGCCTCTTCTGTGAGACACCAATGTGCGTCCCAAATGAAACCGGGGGGCTCCCCCAGGACGTCTGCGGACGGCAGTCGGTTGCCAGCTGTTTACTTCCAGCCGGAGAAAGAAAACGAGGACAGCTTCCCGAGGGACGATTCTGGACCCTTGGGACCATCCAGAATCACCAAAGCCTAAACTTTGCACGGCCAGGGGAACGCTCTTCCTCATGTCTAGCAATCCCCACGTCAAAACCTTTCTCAGCAGAGGCAGGCACCCTCTCCCTTGTACCAGATAGCTCGGCAGAGCCTTCCGAGAAACATGCTGCGTCATTCAGCTTGAACGTGGGACGCGGAGGGGAGAGGACGCTTTCTCCCCGTTTGGAGGCGCCTTGCGCTTGGCTTCAAAGCTGCCTGAACAGCACTAGCGGCCCGACGTCTCTGCACGGCAGGATTGTCGTTGTGGACCGAGGCTGCGTGTTCTCTCAAAGCGAAAACCGTGCTGGCAATCCCTTTCTAGAAACTCCTCCCACGGCACCACATGGTCAGCTCCGGCCGAACGAAAGGTGACCTCAGGCCTCAAGGTAAGTTCCAGTGTTTCACGTCGGGGGAGTTGGGTGTGCAGTGGTTTCCATGAGGCCATACTCCACCACGGAGTGCCTTAACTCTGCGACGCTCCTGGGGGCACACAGGATAGGAGCTCGTTCGCCAATTTCGCAGGATGACTTCTCTCCGTGCCCGAACGGCGGCTCCTGGCTCCTGAGGAAACTTAGCCTAAATAGGGCCCTGGAGAAAGCTCTTCACGTTCATAGCAAGGGCAACGTACTGCTCTCTGGCTTGTCTGGGTTGAGCGCCCCAGTCGTCAAAGAGCCTCGCGAAGGCAGTGCTGCGCAGACTCCCTTTGCCAGTCGCACGGCCTCCTTGACTGAAAGAGAACGGCAGTGCCAGAAGGCACCGTGCTGACGACTGGCTCCAGGAGGAGACTCGGGACAGCACTCTCCCAGAAGCGAAAGCTGGGCTGTGGGCCCAGCCTGAGGACCGGCACGTTTTCCACACTTAACATAGCTAAGGCATGAGCCAGACGACAGCCTTGGTCACTGAGGCCTATCTAAGGTACTGCCATACTTACCCACTAGATCCCACGCAGAGGTCCCTGTGCCCAAAAGGGCCTCCACGGAAGGGCCCTGTTCCTCCCGTGTGTTTCCTTGAGGTAATCAGAAACCACTGAGGATAACTACGTGAGCTCCGCTTTGAAACTGGGCGACCCTGAGCAAACCTTATTCCCCTCCGTGGTAGACGAGACAGTTGCGGGTCCTAAGCTGCCTGAAGCACACTCCTCGCGCCCACCTTCTGTTTGCTGCCGGAAGGCCTCACATAAGAGGCCTGAGTTTACTCGTGACGGAAGCCGTCTGAGTGTACTCGTGTGAGGCCTGCTGCTCTCAGTTCCTTGCTGGGAGCTTCAGCAAGAGCACTCTGGAGCTCGCCGACAAAAGAATTGTGAGCCCCCCCCGGCCTCAAGTAAAAGTCCAGATTTCCCCCGTCAGTAACACCTCGGAGTGCCATAGGAGCGAAGAAGCATGCGTTAACGCAATGCTTCAACAGTGCTAGGGATTTATTTCACGAGACCCTGTGCACTCACGTTCGTTGTAAGAACTGTCATAGGGCACTGTAGGCCGTCCAACCCCTCTGTTGCGTTTGAGCCACAGGAAGTAAATGCATTCGTTTGATTAAGCTCCTTGAACGTGCAACGACGATGGCGAAGCGCTGCCCTGTTCGCTCGAAAGCTCTCGTTTGTACGGCCTTCCAACGGCCTCGGGGTACACACTTCTAAACAGCCTTACATTCCATGCTGGTGTGCCCCCAATTAGGAATTTGGGCTCTTCTGTGAGACACCAATGTGCGTCCCAAATGAAACCGGGGGGCTCCCCCAGGACGTCTGCGGACGGCAGTCGGTTGCCAGCTGTTTACTTCCAGCCGGAGAAAGAAAACGAGGACAGCTTCCCCAGGGACGATTCTGGACCCTTGGGACCATCCAGAATCACCAAAGCCTAAACTTTGCACGGCCTGGGGAACGCTCTTCCTCATGTCCAGCAATCCCCACGTCAAAACCTTTCTCAGCAGAGGCAGGCACCCTCTCCCTTGTACCAGATAGCTCGGCAGAGCCTTCCGAGAAACATGCTGCGTCATTCAGCTTGAACGTGGGACGCGGAGGGGAGAGGACGCTTTCTCCCCGTTTGGAGGCGCCTTGCGCTTGGCTTCAAAGCTGCCTGAACAGCACTAGCGGCCCGACGTCTCTGCACGGCAGGATTTTCGTTGTGGACCGAGGCTGCGTGTTCTCTCAAAGCGAAAACCGTGCTGGCAATCCCTTTCTAGAAACTCCTCCCACGGCACCACATGGTCAGCTCCGGCCGAACGAAAGGTGACCTCAGGCCTCAAGGTAAGTTCCAGTGTTTCATGTCGGGGGAGTTGGGTGTGCAGTGGTTTCCATGAGGCCATACTCCACCACGGAGTGCCTTAACTCTGCGACGCTCCTGGGGGCACACAGGATAGGAGCTCGTTCGCCAATTTCGCAGGATGACTTCTCTCCGTGCCGGAACGGCGGCTCCTGGCTTCTGAGGAAACTTAGCCTAAACAGGGCCCTGGAGAAAGCTCTTCACGTTCAAAGCAAGGGCAACGTACTGCTCTCTGGCTTGTCTGGGTTGAGCGCCCCAGTCGTCAAAGAGCCTCGCGAAGGCAGTGCTGCGCAGACTCCCTTTGCCAGTCGCACGGCCTCCTTGACTGAAAGAGAACGGCAGTGCCAGAAGGCACCGTGCTGACGACTGGCTCCAGGAGGAGACTCGGAACAGCACTCTCACAGAAGCGAAAGCTGGGCTGTGGGCCCAGCCTGAGGACCGGCACGTTTTCCACACTTAACACAGCTAAGGCATGAGCCAGACGACAGCCTTGGTCACTGAGGCCTATCTAAGGTACTGCCATACTTACCCACTAGATCCCACGCAGAGGTCCCTGTGCCCAAAAGGGCCTCCACGGAAGGGCCCTGTTCCTCCCGTGTGTTTCCTTGAGGTAATCAGAAACCACTGAGGATAACTACGTGAGCTCCGCTTTGAAACTGGGCGACCCTGGGCAAACCTTATTCCCCTCCGTGGTAGACGAGACAGTTGCGGGTCCTAAGCTGCCTGAAGCACACTCTTCGCGCCCACCTTCTCTTTACTGCCAGAAGGCCTCACATAAGAGGCCTGAGTTTACTCGGGTCGGAAGCCGTCTGAGTGTACTCGTGTGAGGCCTGCTGCTCTCAGTTCCTTGCTGGGAGCTTCAGCAAGAGCACTCTGGAGCTCGCCGACAAAAGAATTGTGAGCCCCCCCCGGCCTCAAGTAAAAGTCCAGATTTCCCCCGTCAGTAACACCTCGGAGTGCCATAGGAGCGAAGAAGCATGCGTTAACGGAATGCTTCAACAGTGCTAGGGATTTATTTCACGAGACCCTGTGCACTCACGTTCGTTGTAAGAACTGTCAAAGGGCACTGTATGCCGTCCAACCCCTCTGTTGCGTTTGAGCCACAGGAAGTAAATGCATTCGTTTGATTAAGCTCCGTGAACGTGCAACGACGATGGCGAAGCGCTGCCCTGTTCGCTCGAAAGCTCTCGTTTGTACGGCCTTCCAACGGCCTCGGGGTACACACTTCTAAACAGCCTTACATTCCATGCTGGTGTGCCCCCAATTAGGAATTTGGGCTCTTCTGTGAGACACCAATGTGCGTCCCAAATGAAACCGGGGGGCTCCCCCAGGACGTCTGCGGACGGCAGTCGGTTGCCAGCTGTTTACTTCCAGCCGGAGAAAGAAAAAGAGGACAGCTTCCCCAGGGACGATTCTGGACCCTTGGGACCATCCAGAATCACCAAAGCCTAAACTTTGCACGGCCTGGGGAACGCTCTTCCTCATGTCCAGCAATCCCCACGTCAAAACCTTTCTCAGCAGAGGCAGGCACCCTCTCCCTTGTACCAGATAGCTCGGCAGAGCCTTCCGAGAAACATGCTGCGTCATTCAGCTTGAACGTGGGACGCGGAGGGGAGAGGACGCTTTCTCCCCGTTTGGAGGCGCCTTGCGCTTGGCTTCAAAGCTGCCTGAACAGCACTAGCGGCCCGACGTCTCTGCATGGCAGGATTGTCTTTGTGGGCCGAGGCTGCGTGTTCTCTCAAAGCGAAAACCGTGCTGGCAATCCCTTTCTAGAAACTCCTCCCACGGCACCACATGGTCAGCTCCGGCCGAACGAAAGGTGACCTCAGGCCTCAAGGTAAGTTCCAGTGTTTCACGTCGGGGGAGTTGGGTGTGCAGTGGTTTCCATGAGGCCATAATCCACCACGGAGTGCCTTAACCCTGCGACGCTCCTGGGGGCACACAGGATAGGAGCTCGTTCGCCAATTTCGCAGGATGACTTCTCTCCGTGCCCGAACGGCGGCTCCTGGCTCCTGAGGAAACTTAGCCTAAACAGGGCCCTGGAGAAAGCTCTTCACGTTCATAGCAAGGGGAACGTACTGCTCTCTGGCTTGTCTGGGTTGAGCGCCCCAGTCGTCAGAGAGCCTTGCGAAGGCAGTGCTGCGCAGACTCCGTTTGCCAGTCGCACGGCCTCCTTGACTGAAAGAGAACGGCAGTGCCAGAAGGCACCATGCTGACGACTGGCTCCAGGAGGAGACTCGGAACAGCACTCTCCCAGAAGCGAAAGCTGGGCTGTGGGCCCAGCCTGAGGACCGGCACGTTTTCCACACTTAACACAGCTAAGGCATGAGCCAGACGACAGCCTTGGTCACTGAGGCCTATCTAAGGTACTGCCATACTTACCCACTAGATCCCACGCAGAGGTCCCTGTGCCCAAAAGGGCCTCCACGGAAGGGCCCTGTTCCTCCCGTGTGTTTCCTTGAGGTAATCAGAAACCACTGAGGATAACTACGTGAGCTCCGCTTTGAAACTGGGCGACCCTGGGCAAACCTTATGCCCCTCCGTGGTACACGAGACAGTTGCGGGTCCTAAGCTGCCTGAAGCACACTCCTCGCGCCCACCTTCTGTTTGCTGCCGGAAGGCCTCACATAAGAGGCCTGAGTTTACTCGTGACGGAAGCCGTCTGAGTGTACTCGTGTGAGGCCTGCTGCTCTCAGTTCCTTGCTGGGAGCTTCAGCAAGAGCACCCTGGAGCTCGCCGACAAAAGAATTGTGAGCCCCCCCCGGCCTCAAGTAAAAGTCCAGATTTCCCCCGTCAGTAACACCTCGGAGTGCCATAGGAGCGAAGAAGCATGCGTTAGCGGAATGCTTCAACAGTGCTAGGGATTTATTTCACGAGACCCTGTGCACTCACGTTCGTTGTAAGAACTGTCAAAGGGCACTGTAGGCCGTCCAACCCCTCTGTTGCGTTTGAGCCACAGGAAGTAAATGCATTCGTTTGATTAAGCTCCGTGAACGTGCAACGACGATGGCGAAGCGCTGCCCTGTTCGCTCGAAAGCTCTCGTTTGTACGGCCTTCCAACGGCCTCGGGGTACACACTTCTAAACAGCCTTACATTCCATGCTGGTGTGCCCCCAATTAGGAATTTGGGCTCTTCTGTGAGACACCAATGTGCGTCCCAAATGAAACCGGGGGGCTCCCCCAGGACGTCTGCGGACGGCAGTCGGTTGCCAGCTGTTTACTTCCAGCCGGAGAAAGAAAACGAGGACAGCTTCCCCAGGGACGATTCTGGACCCTTGGGACCATCCAGAATCACCAAAGCCTAAACTTTGCACGGCCTGGGGAACGCTCTTCCTCATGTCCAGCAATCCCCACGTCAAAACCTTTCTCAGCAGAGGCAGGCACCCTCTCCCTTGTACCAGATAGCTCGGCAGAGCCTTCCGAGAAACATGCTGCGTCATTCAGCTTGAACGTGGGACGCGGAGGGGAGAGGACGCTTTCTCCCCGTTTGGAGGCGCCTTGCGCTTGGCTTCAAAGCTGCCTGAACAGCACTAGCGGCCCGACGTCTCTGCACGGCAGGATTGTCGTTGTGGACCGAGGCTGCGTGTTCTCTCAAAGCGAAAACCGTGCTGGCAATCCCTTTCTAGAAACTCCTCCCACGGCACCACATGGTCAGCTCCGGCCGAACGAAAGGTGACCTCAGGCCTCAAGGTAAGTTCCAGTGTTTCACGTCGGGGGAGTTGGGTGTGCAGTGGTTTCCATGAGGCCATACTCCACCACGGAGTGCCTTAACTCTGCGACGCTCCTGGGGGTACACAGGATGGGAGCTCGTTCGCCAATTTCGCAGGATGACTTCTCTCCGTGCCGGAACGGCGGCTCCTGGCTTCTGAGGAACCTTAGCCTAAACAGGGCCCTGGAGAAAGCTCTTCACGTTCATAGCAAGGGCAACGTACTGCTCTCTGGCTTGTCTGGGTTGAGCGCCCCAGTCGTCAAAGAGCCTCGCGAAGGCAGTGCTGCACAGACTCCCTTTGCCAGTCGCACGGCCTCCTTGACTGAAAGAGAACGGCAGTGCCAGAAGGCACCGTGCTGACGACTGGCTCCAGGAGGAGACTCGGGACAGCACTCTCACAGAAGCGAAAGCTGGGCTGTGGGCCCAGCCTGAGGACCGGCACGTTTTCCACACTTAACACAGCTAAGGCATGAGCCAGACGACAGCCTTGGTCACTGAGGCCTATCTAAGGTACTGCCATACTTACCCACTAGATCCCACGTAGAGGTCCCTGTGCCCAAAAGGGCCTCCACGGAAGGGCCCTGTTCCTCCCGTGTGTTTCCTTGAGGTAATCAGAAACCACTGAGGATAACTACGTGAGCTCCGCTTTGAAACTGGGCGACCCTGGGCAAACCTTATTCCCCTCCGTGGTAGACGAGACAGTTGCGGGTCCTAAGCTGCCTGAAACAGACTCCTGGCGCCCACCTTCTGTTTGCTGCCGGAAGGCCTCACATAAGAGGACTGAGTTTACTCGTGACGGAAGCCGTCTGAGTGTACTCCTGTGAGGCCTGCTGCTCTCAGTTCC
>NW_027207753.1:0-110909 GCF_963455315.2 Globicephala melas
GAGTGATACTGCATTGTACGTAAGTACCACAAGTTCTTTATCCATTTTTCACTTTCTGTGATATTGAACTTGTACGGTAAACGAGGTTCTTGTAAACAGAGGCGTCCCAAACATTGGGGTGGCTGTATCTTTTTGATTTTAATTTCCCTAAGCTATAGGACCATAAGTGGAAGTGCCCTAGGCTCTGTTGCTTTGTTTTTTAGATGTTTCAGGAAACACCATACACTTCTCCCGAGTGTCTGTTGGCAATTGACATCCCGCCCATCAGCATAACAAGGCTCCCAGTTCTCCATGGCCTGTCCTGCCTTTCTGGATTTTACACTTTTTTCAGATGGCCCTTTTGACCGGGGGGGGGGGAAGTGAGACTTCATTGTAGTGCAGATTTCCTTTGCAAGCTTGCTTGGTTGGCCAAAAAGGGCGTATGCGTTTTTTCCTGAATATATTCAGGAAAAAACGCATACGCCCTTTTTGGCCAAGTGCATCATTGTGGACGTTCTGCCTCTTTTCCTATGCTTTCAATGCAATTCCAGTCTACCTCCTGAAATCGGTTTCCTGCAATTCTGCCCCGCTTTCAAGTCCTCTTGGCAGCCTTACTTCAGTATATTTTTGGACGATAGTTGTCATTTATAACTCTGCAGGTTTGTGAATTACAGTGCCCCTGAGCTCCTTTCTTCAACTCGTTTTCTTGTGAGCTGGCCGCAACACCGCAGGATGGCTTCAGGCCCTAATCTGGTTCCGGCACGGCACGCTGAGCCTTTGGTTATTTCCTCTTCCTGGTGGGAAATGAGAGTTAAATTTGCCCGTCCAGACACCTCCAGCTAGTCTCTCATTGGTTCTCGCTATTCCTGTTCATCTTCCGCAGAAATTGCAAACTGGGCCAAACAGGAGGTTAAAGGGACTGACTCTCCAAGTCGGGAGAGTGTTAGTAAAGCGTCTGGAATGTTGCACCCGAGTACCAGGGTACGAAAACTGAGACATATTTGAACACGTCTCCCGATCACATGGTTGATCATACTCTAGGTTCCACATGCATGTTTTAGCTGAAGGAAGAATACCTTAAACCTGGGTAGTTGAAACCCGTGGAATGGGTACCATGCAATATGACTTCAAAGGGTCTTCATTTGCTCACCGAACCTCTCCAATCCTATCACTGCTGCGTTTATGTCCCTGTACACATGCTTGATTCTCTTTCGGAGACATAGCAATCCATAGGTTTTAAGATACTTAAGAGTCAGGTACATTCTTAGGCGTTTAATATGCGGTGTTGAGTCCATTTCGTTGAGCAAGGAGTAGCTCTTGTCTATTCCATATTTGGCTTAAGGAACTTTATCTGTGCTCATTTCAATCTCTGGTTTTATGCAGCACCCCAACTCACCTTTCCCCTTAAACAAGCATAAGTTGGTTTTCTAAATTTGAGACCCTGTTCTGTTCTGTAATTCAGTTCCTGTGTAGCCAAGTTTACATTCCGTGTATTACTGATATCTTATGATGTTTCTTTTTCTGTGTGACTTATTTCAGTTACAATCATCGTACCTGAATCCACTCATTGTGCTGCTACGGGCCTGATGACATAGATTTCACTGCTGAGTGATACTGCATTGTACGTAAGTACCACAAGTTCTTTATCCATTTTTCACTTTCTGTGATATTGAACTTGTACGGTAAACGAGGTTCTTGTAAACAGAGGCGTCCCAAACATTGGGGTGGCTGTATCTTTTTGATTTTAATTTCCCTAAGCTATAGGACCATAAGTGGAAGTGCCCTAGGCTCTGTTGCTTTGTTTTTTAGATGTTTCAGGAAACACCATACACTTCTCCCGAGTGTCTGTTGGCAATTGACATCCCGCCCATCAGCATAACAAGGCTCCCAGTTCTCCATGGCCTGTCCTGCCTTTCTGGATTTTACACTTTTTTCAGATGGCCCTTTTGACCGGGGGGAAGTGAGACTTCATTGTAGTGCAGATTTCCTTTGCAAGCTTGCTTGGTTGGCCAAAAAGGGCGTATGCGTTTTTTCCTGAATATATTCAGGAAAAAACGCATACGCCCTTTTTGGCCAAGTGCATCATTGTGGACGTTCTGCCTCTTTTCCTATGCTTTCAATGCAATTCCAGTCTACCTCCTGAAATCGGTTTCCTGCAATTCTGCCCCGCTTTCAAGTCCTCTTGGCAGCCTTACTTCAGTATATTTTTGGACGATAGTTGTCATTTATAACTCTGCAGGTTTGTGAATTACAGTGCCCCTGAGCTCCTTTCTTCAACTCGTTTTCTTGTGAGCTGGCCGCAACACCGCAGGATGGCTTCAGGCCCTAATCTGGTTCCGGCACGGCACGCTGAGCCTTTGGTTATTTCCTCTTCCTGGTGGGAAATGAGAGTTAAATTTGCCCGTCCAGACACCTCCAGCTAGTCTCTCATTGGTTCTCGCTATTCCTGTTCATCTTCCGCAGAAATTGCAAACTGGGCCAAACAGGAGGTTAAAGGGACTGACTCTCCAAGTCGGGAGAGTGTTAGTAAAGCGTCTGGAATGTTGCACCCGAGTACCAGGGTACGAAAACTGAGACATATTTGAACACGTCTCCCGATCACATGGTTGATCATACTCTAGGTTCCACATGCATGTTTTAGCTGAAGGAAGAATACCTTAAACCTGGGTAGTTGAAACCCGTGGAATGGGTACCATGCAATATGACTTCAAAGGGTCTTCATTTGCTCACCGAACCTCTCCAATCCTATCACTGCTGCGGTTATGTCCCTGTACACATGCTTGATTCTCTTTCGGAGACATAGCAATCCATAGGTTTTAAGATACTTAAGAGTCAGGTACATTCTTAGGCGTTTAATATGCGGTGTTGAGTCCATTTCGTTGAGCAAGGAGTAGCTCTTGTCTATTCCATATTTGGCTTAAGGAACTTTATCTGTGCTCATTTCAATCTCTGGTTTTATGCAGCACCCCAACTCACCTTTACCCTTAAACAAGCATAAGTTGGTTTTCTAAATTTGAGACCCTGTTCTGTTCTGTAATTCAGTTCCTGTGTAGCCAAGTTTACATTCCGTGTATTACTGATATCTTATGATGTTTCTTTTTCTGTGTGACTTATTTCAGTTAGAATCATCGTACCTGAATCCACTCATTGTGCTGCTACGGGCCTGATGACATAGATTTCACTGCTGAGTGATACTGCATTGTACGTAAGTACCACAAGTTCTTTATCCATTTTTCACTTTCTGTGATATTGAACTTGTACGGTAAACGAGGTTCTTGTAAACAGAGGCGTCCCAAACATTGGGGTGGCTGTATCTTTTTGATTTTAATTTCCCTAAGCTATAGGACCATAAGTGGAAGTGCCCTAGGCTCTGTTGCTTTGTTTTTTAGATGTTTCAGGAAACACCATACACTTCTCCCGAGTGTCTGTTGGCAATTGACATCCCGCCCATCAGCATAACAAGGCTCCCAGTTCTCCATGGCCTGTCCTGCCTTTCTGGATTTTACACTTTTTTCAGATGGCCCTTTTGACCGGGGGGGGGGGAAGTGAGACTTCATTGTAGTGCAGATTTCCTTTGCAAGCTTGCTTGGTTGGCCAAAAAGGGCGTATGCGTTTTTTCCTGAATATATTCAGGAAAAAACGCATACGCCCTTTTTGGCCAAGTGCATCATTGTGGACGTTCTGCCTCTTTTCCTATGCTTTCAATGCAATTCCAGTCTACCTCCTGAAATCGGTTTCCTGCAATTCTGCCCCGCTTTCAAGTCCTCTTGGCAGCCTTACTTCAGTATATTTTTGGACGATAGTTGTCATTTATAACTCTGCAGGTTTGTGAATTACAGTGCCCCTGAGCTCCTTTCTTCAACTCGTTTTCTTGTGAGCTGGCCGCAACACCGCAGGATGGCTTCAGGCCCTAATCTGGTTCCGGCACGGCACGCTGAGCCTTTGGTTATTTCCTCTTCCTGGTGGGAAATGAGAGTTAAATTTGCCCGTCCAGACACCTCCAGCTAGTCTCTCATTGGTTCTCGCTATTCCTGTTCATCTTCCGCAGAAATTGCAAACTGGGCCAAACAGGAGGTTAAAGGGACTGACTCTCCAAGTCGGGAGAGTGTTAGTAAAGCGTCTGGAATGTTGCACCCGAGTACCAGGGTACGAAAACTGAGACATATTTGAACACGTCTCCCGATCACATGGTTGATCATACTCTAGGTTCCACATGCATGTTTTAGCTGAAGGAAGAATACCTTAAACCTGGGTAGTTGAAACCCGTGGAATGGGTACCATGCAATATGACTTCAAAGGGTCTTCATTTGCTCACCGAACCTCTCCAATCCTATCACTGCTGCGTTTATGTCCCTGTACACATGCTTGATTCTCTTTCGGAGACATAGCAATCCATAGGTTTTAAGATACTTAAGAGTCAGGTACATTCTTAGGCGTTTAATATGCGGTGTTGAGTCCATTTTGTTGAGCAAGGAGTAGCTCTTGTCTATTCCATATTTGGCTTAAGGAACTTTATCTGTGCTCATTTCAATCTCTGGTTTTATGCAGCACCCCAACTCACCTTTACCCTTAAACAAGCATAAGTTGGTTTTCTAAATTTGAGACCCTGTTCTGTTCTGTAATTCAGTTCCTGTGTAGCCAAGTTTACATTCCGTGTATTACTGATATCTTATGATGTTTCTTTTTCTGTGTGACTTATTTCAGTTAGAATCATCGTACCTGAATCCACTCATTGTGCTGCTACGGGCCTGATGACATAGATTTCACTGCTGAGTGATACTGCATTGTACGTAAGTACCACAAGTTCTTTATCCATTTTTCACTTTCTGTGATATTGAACTTCTACGGTAAACGAGGTTCTTGTAAACAGAGGCGTCCCAAACTTTGGGGTGGCTGTGTCTTTTTGATTTTAATTTCCCTAAGCTATAGGACCATAAGTGGAAGTGCCCTAGGCTCTGTTGCTTTGTTTTTTAGATGTTTCAGGAAACACCATACACTTCTCCCGAGTGTCTGTTGGCAGTTTACATCCCGCCCATCAGCATAACAAGGCTCCCAGTTCTCCATGGCCTGTCCTGCCTTTCTGGATTTTACACTTTTTTCAGATGGCCCTTTTGACCGGGGGGAAGTGAGACTTCATTGTAGTGCAGATTTCCTTTGCAAGCTTGCTTGGTTGGCCAAAAAGGGCGTATGCGTTTTTTCCTGAATATATTCAGGAAAAAACGCATACGCCCTTTTTGGCCAAGTGCATCATTGTGGACGTTCTGCCTCTTTTCCTATGCTTTCAATGCAATTCCAGTCTACCTCCTGAAATCGGTTTCCTGCAATTCTGCCCCGCTTTCAAGTCGTCTTGGCAGCCTTACTTCAGTATATTTTTGGACGATAGTTGTCATTTATAACTCTGCAGGTTTGTGAATTACAGTGCCCATGAGCTCCTTTCTTCAACTCCTTTTCTTGTGAGTTGGCCGCAACACCGCAGGATGGCTTCAGGCCCTAATCTGGTTCCGGCACGGCACGCTGAGCCTTTGGTTATTTCCTCTTCCTGGTGGGAAATGAGAGTTAAATTTGCCCGTCCAGACACCTCCAGCTAGTCTCTCATTGGTTCTCGCTATTCCTGTTCATCTTCCGCAGAAATTGCAAACTGGGCCAAACAGGAGGTTAAAGGGACTGACTCTCCAAGTCGGGAGAGTGTTAGTAAAGCGTCTGGAATGTTGCACCCGAGTACCAGGGTACGAAAACTGAGACATATTTGAACACGTCTCCCGATCACATGGTTGATCATACTCTAGGTTCCACATGCATGTTTTAGCTGAAGGAAGAATACCTTAAACCTGGGTAGTTGAAACCCGTGGAATGGGTACCATGCAATATGACTTCAAAGGGTCTTCATTTGCTCACCGAACCTCTCCAATCCTATCACTGCTGCGTTTATGTCCCTGTACACATGCTTGATTCTCTTTCGGAGACATAGCAATCCATAGGTTTTAAGATACTTAAGAGTCAGGTACATTCTTAGGCGTTTAATATGCGGTGTTGAGTCCATTTCGTTGAGCAAGGAGTAGCTCTTGTCTATTCCATATTTGGCTTAAGGAACTTTATCTGTGCTCATTTCAATCTCTGGTTTTATGCAGCACCCCAACTCACCTTTCCCCTTAAACAAGCATAAGTTGGTTTTCTAAATTTGAGACCCTGTTCTGTTCTGTAATTCAGTTCCTGTGTAGCCAAGTTTACATTCCGTGTATTACTGATATCTTATGATGTTTCTATTTCTGTGTGACTTATTTCAGTTAGAATCATCGTACCTGAATCCACTCATTGTGCTGCTACGGGCCTGATGACATAGATTTCACTGCTGAGTGATACTGCATTGTACGTAAGTACCACATGTTCTTTATCCATTTTTCACTTTCTGTGATATTGAACTTGTACGGTAAACGAGGTTCTTGTAAACAGAGGCGTCCCAAACATTGGGGTGGCTGTATCTTTTTGATTTTAATTTCCCTAAGCTATAGGACCATAAGTGGAAGTGCCCTAGGCTCTGTTGCTTTGTTTTTTAGATGTTTCAGGAAACACCATACACTTCTCCCGAGTGTCTGTTGGCAATTTACATCCCGCCCATCAGCATAACAAGGCTCCCAGTCCTCCATGGCCTGTCCTGCCTTTCTGGATTTTACACTTTTTTCAGATGGCCCTTTTGACCGGGGGGAAGTGAGACTTCATTGTAGTGCAGATTTCCTTTGCAAGCTTGCTTGGTTGGCCAAAAAGGGCGTATGCGTTTTTTCCTGAATATATTCAGGAAAAAACGCATACGCCCTTTTTGGCCAAGTGCATCATTGTGGACGTTCTGCCTCTTTTCCTATGCTTTCAATGCAATTCCAGTCTACCTCCTGAAATCGGTTTCCTGCAATTCTGCCCCGCTTTCAAGTCCTCTTGGCAGCCTTACTTCAGTATATTTTTGGACGATAGTTGTCATTTATAACTCTGCAGGTTTGTGAATTACAGTGCCCATGAGCTCCTTTCTTCAACTCCTTTTCTTGTGAGTTGGCCGCAACACCGCAGGATGGCTTCAGGCCCTAATCTGGTTCCGGCACGGCACGCTGAGCCTTTGGTTATTTCCTCTTCCTGGTGGGAAATGAGAGTTAAATTTGCCCGTCCAGACACCTCCAGCTAGTCTCTCATTGGTTCTCGCTATTCCTGTTCATCTTCCGCAGAAATTGCAAACTGGGCCAAACAGGAGGTTAAAGGGACTGACTCTCCAAGTCGGGAGAGTGTTAGTAAAGCGTCTGGAATGTTGCACCCGAGTACCAGGGTACGAAAACTGAGACATATTTGAACACGTCTCCCGATCACATGGTTGATCATACTCTAGGTTCCACATGCATGTTTTAGCTGAAGGAAGAATACCTTAAACCTGGGTAGTTGAAACCCGTGGAATGGGTACCATGCAATATGACTTCAAAGGGTCTTCATTTGCTCACCGAACCTCTCCAATCCTATCACTGCTGCGTTTATGTCCCTGTACACATGCTTGATTCTCTTTCGGAGACATAGCAATCCATAGGTTTTAAGATACTTAAGAGTCAGGTACATTCTTAGGCGTTTAATATGCGGTGTTGAGTCCATTTCGTTGAGCAAGGAGTAGCTCTTGTCTATTCCATATTTGGCTTAAGGAACTTTATCTGTGCTCATTTCAATCTCTGGTTTTATGCAGCACCCCAACTCACCTTTACCCTTAAACAAGCATAAGTTGGTTTTCTAAATTTGAGACCCTGTTCTGTTCTGTAATTCAGTTCCTGTGTAGCCAAGTTTACATTCCGTGTATTACTGATATCTTATGATGTTTCTATTTCTGTGTGACTTATTTCAGTTAGAATCATCGTACCTGAATCCACTCATTGTGCTGCTACGGGCCTGATGACATAGATTTCACTGCTGAGTGATACTGCATTGTACGTAAGTACCACAAGTTCTTTATCCATTTTTCACTTTCTGTGATATTGAACTTGTACGGTAAACGAGGTTCTTGTAAACAGAGGCGTCCCAAACTTTGGGGTGGCTGTGTCTTTTTGATTTTAATTTCCCTAAGCTATAGGACCATAAGTGGAAGTGCCCTAGGCTCTGTTGCTTTGTTTTTTAGATGTTTCAGGAAACACCATACACTTCTCCCGAGTGTCTGTTGGCAGTTTACATCCCGCCCATCAGCATAACAAGGCTCCCAGTTCTCCATGGCCTGTCCTGCCTTTCTGGATTTTACACTTTTTTCAGATGGCCCTTTTGACCGGGGGGAAGTGAGACTTCATTGTAGTGCAGATTTCCTTTGCAAGCTTGCTTGGTTGGCCAAAAAGGGCGTATGCGTTTTTTCCTGAATATATTCAGGAAAAAACGCATACGCCCTTTTTGGCCAAGTGCATCATTGTGGACGTTCTGCCTCTTTTCCTATGCTTTCAATGCAATTCCAGTCTACCTCCTGAAATCGGTTTCCTGCAATTCTGCCCCGCTTTCAAGTCCTCTTGGCAGCCTTACTTCAGTATATTTTTGGACGATAGTTGTCATTTATAACTCTGCAGGTTTGTGAATTACAGTGCCCATGAGCTCCTTTCTTCAACTCCTTTTCTTGTGAGTTGGCCGCAACACCGCAGGATGGCTTCAGGCCCTAATCTGGTTCCGGCACGGCACGCTGAGCCTTTGGTTATTTCCTCTTCCTGGTGGGAAATGAGAGTTAAATTTGCCCGTCCAGACACCTCCAGCTAGTCTCTCATTGGTTCTCGCTATTCCTGTTCATCTTCCGCAGAAATTGCAAACTGGGCCAAACAGGAGGTTAAAGGGACTGACTCTCCAAGTCGGGAGAGTGTTAGTAAAGCGTCTGGAATGTTGCACCCGAGTACCAGGGTACGAAAACTGAGACATATTTGAACACGTCTCCCGATCACATGGTTGATCATACTCTAGGTTCCACATGCATGTTTTAGCTGAAGGAAGAATACCTTAAACCTGGGTAGTTGAAACCCGTGGAATGGGTACCATGCAATATGACTTCAAAGGGTCTTCATTTGCTCACCGAACCTCTCCAATCCTATCACTGCTGCGTTTATGTCCCTGTACACATGCTTGATTCTCTTTCGGAGACATAGCAATCCATAGGTTTTAAGATACTTAAGAGTCAGGTACATTCTTAGGCGTTTAATATGCGGTGTTGAGTCCATTTCGTTGAGCAAGGAGTAGCTCTTGTCTATTCCATATTTGGCTTAAGGAACTTTATCTGTGCTCATTTCAATCTCTGGTTTTATGCAGCACCCCAACTCACCTTTACCCTTAAACAAGCATAAGTTGGTTTTCTAAATTTGAGACCCTGTTCTGTTCTGTAATTCAGTTCCTGTGTAGCCAAGTTTACATTCCGTGTATTACTGATATCTTATGATGTTTCTATTTCTGTGTGACTTATTTCAGTTAGAATCATCGTACCTGAATCCACTCATTGTGCTGCTACGGGCCTGATGACATAGATTTCACTGCTGAGTGATACTGCATTGTACGTAAGTACCACAAGTTCTTTATCCATTTTTCACTTTCTGTGATATTGAACTTGTACGGTAAACGAGGTTCTTGTAAACAGAGGCGTCCCAAACATTGGGGTGGCTGTATCTTTTTGATTTTAATTTCCCTAAGCTATAGGACCATAAGTGGAAGTGCCCTAGGCTCTGTTGCTTTGTTTTTTAGATGTTTCAGGAAACACCATACACTTCTCCCGAGTGTCTGTTGGCAATTGACATCCCGCCCATCAGCATAACAAGGCTCCCAGTTCTCCATGGCCTGTCCTGCCTTTCTGGATTTTACACTTTTTTCAGATGGCCCTTTTGACCGGGGGGAAGTGAGACTTCATTGTAGTGCAGATTTCCTTTGCAAGCTTGCTTGGTTGGCCAAAAAGGGCGTATGCGTTTTTTCCTGAATATATTCAGGAAAAAACGCATACGCCCTTTTTGGCCAAGTGCATCATTGTGGACGTTCTGCCTCTTTTCCTATGCTTTCAATGCAATTCCAGTCTACCTCCTGAAATCGGTTTCCTGCAATTCTGCCCCGCTTTCAAGTCCTCTTGGCAGCCTTACTTCAGTATATTTTTGGACGATAGTTGTCATTTATAACTCTGCAGGTTTGTGAATTACAGTGCCCATGAGCTCCTTTCTTCAACTCGTTTTCTTGTGAGCTGGCCGCAACACCGCAGGATGGCTTCAGGCCCTAATCTGGTTCCGGCACGGCACGCTGAGCCTTTGGTTATTTCCTCTTCCTGGTGGGAAATGAGAGTTAAATTTGCCCGTCCAGACACCTCCAGCTAGTCTCTCATTGGTTCTCGCTATTCCTGTTCATCTTCCGCAGAAATTGCAAACTGGGCCAAACAGGAGGTTAAAGGGACTGACTCTCCAAGTCGGGAGAGTGTTAGTAAAGCGTCTGGAATGTTGCACCCGAGTACCAGGGTACGAAAACTGAGACATATTTGAACACGTCTCCCGATCACATGGTTGATCATACTCTAGGTTCCACATGCATGTTTTAGCTGAAGGAAGAATACCTTAAACCTGGGTAGTTGAAACCCGTGGAATGGGTACCATGCAATATGACTTCAAAGGGTCTTCATTTGCTCACCGAACCTCTCCAATCCTATCACTGCTGCGTTTATGTCCCTGTACACATGCTTGATTCTCTTTCGGAGACATAGCAATCCATAGGTTTTAAGATACTTAAGAGTCAGGTACATTCTTAGGCGTTTAATATGCGGTGTTGAGTCCATTTCGTTGAGCAAGGAGTAGCTCTTGTCTATTCCATATTTGGCTTAAGGAACTTTATCTGTGCTCATTTCAATCTCTGGTTTTATGCAGCACCCCAACTCACCTTTACCCTTAAACAAGCATAAGTTGGTTTTCTAAATTTGAGACCCTGTTCTGTTCTGTAATTCAGTTCCTGTGTAGCCAAGTTTACATTCCGTGTATTACTGATATCTTATGATGTTTCTTTTTCTGTGTGACTTATTTCAGTTAGAATCATTGTACCTGAATCCACTCATTGTGCTGCTACGGGCCTGATGACATAGATTTCACTGCTGAGTGATACTGCATTGTACGTAAGTACCACAAGTTCTTTATCCATTTTTCACTTTCTGTGATATTGAACTTGTACGGTAAACGAGGTTCTTGTAAACAGAGGCGTCCCAAACATTGGGGTGGCTGTATCTTTTTGATTTTAATTTCCCTAAGCTATAGGACCATAAGTGGAAGTGCCCTAGGCTCTGTTGCTTTGTTTTTTAGATGTTTCAGGAAACACCATACACTTCTCCCGAGTGTCTGTTGGCAATTTACATCCCGCCCATCAGCATAACAAGGCTCCCAGTTCTCCATGGCCTGTCCTGCCTTTCTGGATTTTACACTTTTTTCAGATGGCCCTTTTGACCGGGGGGAAGTGAGACTTCATTGTAGTGCAGATTTCCTTTGCAAGCTTGCTTGGTTGGCCAAAAAGGGCGTATGCGTTTTTTCCTGAATATATTCAGGAAAAAACGCATACGCCCTTTTTGGCCAAGTGCATCATTGTGGGCGTTCTGCCTCTTTTCCTATGCTTTCAATGCAATTCCAGTCTACCTCCTGAAATCGGTTTCCTGCAATTCTGCCCCGCTTTCAAGTCCTCTTGGCAGCCTTACTTCAGTATATTTTTGGACGATAGTTGTCATTTATAACTCTGCAGGTTTGTGAATTACAGTGCCCCTGAGCTCCTTTCTTCAACTCGTTTTCTTGTGAGCTGGCCGCAACACCGCAGGATGGCTTCAGGCCCTAATCTGGTTCCGGCACGGCACGCTGAGCCTTTGGTTATTTCCTCTTCCTGGTGGGAAATGAGAGTTAAATTTGCCCGTCCAGACACCTCCAGCTAGTCTCTCATTGGTTCTCCCTATTCCTGTTCATCTTCCGCAGAAATTGCAAACTGGGCCAAACAGGAGGTTAAAGGGACTGACTCTCCAAGTCGGGAGAGTGTTAGTAAAGCGTCTGGAATGTTGCACCCGAGTACCAGGGTACGAAAACTGAGACATATTTGAACACGTCTCCCGATCACATGGTTGATCATACTCTAGGTTCCACATGCATGTTTTAGCTGAAGGAAGAATACCTTAAACCTGGGTAGTTGAAACCCGTGGAATGGGTACCATGCAATATGACTTCAAAGGGTCTTCATTTGCTCACCGAACCTCTCCAATCCTATCACTGCTGCGTTTATGTCCCTGTACACGTGCTTGATTCTCTTTCGGAGACATAGCAATCCATAGGTTTTAAGATACTTAAGAGTCAGGTACATTCTTAGGCGTTTAATATGCGGTGTTGAGTCCATTTCGTTGAGCAAGGAGTAGCTCTTGTCTATTCCATATTTGGCTTAAGGAACTTTATCTGTGCTCATTTCAATCTCTGGTTTTATGCAGCACCCCAACTCACCTTTACCCTTAAACAAGCATAAGTTGGTTTTCTAAATTTGAGACCCTGTTCTGTTCTGTAATTCAGTTCCTGTGTAGCCAAGTTTACATTCCGTGTATTACTGATATCTTATGATGTTTCTTTTTCTGTGTGACTTATTTCAGTTAGAATCATCGTACCTGAATCCACTCATTGTGCTGCTACGGGCCTGATGACATAGATTTCACTGCTGAGTGATACTGCATTGTACGTAAGTACCACAAGTTCTTTATCCATTTTTCACTTTCTGTGATATTGAACTTGTACGGTAAACGAGGTTCTTGTAAACAGAGGCGTCCCAAACATTGGGGTGGCTGTATCTTTTTGATTTTAATTTCCCTAAGCTATAGGACCATAAGTGGAAGTGCCCTAGGCTCTGTTGCTTTGTTTTTTAGATGTTTCAGGAAACACCATACACTTCTCCCGAGTGTTTGTTGGCAGTTTACATCCCGCCCATCAGCATAACAAGGCTCCCAGTTCTCCATGGCCTGTCCTGCCTTTCTGGATTTTACACTTTTTTCAGATGGCCCTTTTGACCGGGGGTGGGGGAAGTGAGACTTCATTGTAGTGCAGATTTCCTTTGCAAGCTTGCTTGGTTGGCCAAAAAGGGCGTATGCGTTTTTTCCTGAATATATTCAGGAAAAAACGCATACGCCCTTTTTGGCCAAGTGCATCATTGTGGACGTTCTGCCTCTTTTCCTATGCTTTCAATGCAATTCCAGTCTACCTCCTGAAATCGGTTTCCTGCAATTCTGCCCCGCTTTCAAGTCCTCTTGGCAGCCTTACTTCAGTATATTTTTGGACGATAGTTGTCATTTATAACTCTGCAGGTTTGTGAATTACAGTGCCCCTGAGCTCCTTTCTTCAACTCGTTTTCTTGTGAGTTGGCCGCAACACCGCAGGATGGCTTCAGGCCCTAATCTGGTTCCGGCACGGCACGCTGAGCCTTTGGTTATTTCCTCTTCCTGGTGGGAAATGAGAGTTAAATTTGCCCGTCCAGACACCTCCAGCTAGTCTCTCATTGGTTCTCGCTATTCCTGTTCATCTTCCGCAGAAATTGCAAACTGGGCCAAACAGGAGGTTAAAGGGACTGACTCTCCAAGTCGGGAGAGTGTTAGTAAAGCGTCTGGAATGTTGCACCCGAGTACCAGGGTACGAAAACTGAGACATATTTGAACACGTCTCCCGATCACATGGTTGATCATACTCTAGGTTCCACATGCATGTTTTAGCTGAAGGAAGAATACCTTAAACCTGGGTAGTTGAAACCCGTGGAATGGGTACCATGCAATATGACTTCAAAGGGTCTTCATTTGCTCACCGAACCTCTCCAATCCTATCACTGCTGCGTTTATGTCCCTGTACACATGCTTGATTCTCTTTCGGAGACATAGCAATCCATAGGTTTTAAGATACTTAAGAGTCAGGTACATTCTTAGGCGTTTAATATGCGGTGTTGAGTCCATTTCGTTGAGCAAGGAGTAGCTCTTGTCTATTCCATATTTGGCTTAAGGAACTTTATCTGTGCTCATTTCAATCTCTGGTTTTATGCAGCACCCCAACTCACCTTTCCCCTTAAACAAGCATAAGTTGGTTTTCTAAATTTGAGACCCTGTTCTGTTCTGTAATTCAGTTCCTGTGTAGCCAAGTTTACATTCCGTGTATTACTGATATCTTATGATGTTTCTTTTTCTGTGTGACTTATTTCAGTTAGAATCATCGTACCTGAATCCACTCATTGTGCTGCTACGGGCCTGATGACATAGATTTCACTGCTGAGTGATACTGCATTGTACGTAAGTACCACAAGTTCTTTATCCATTTTTCACTTTCTGTGATATTGAACTTGTACGGTAAACGAGGTTCTTGTAAACAGAGGCGTCCCAAACATTGGGGTGGCTGTATCTTTTTGATTTTAATTTCCCTAAGCTATAGGACCATAAGTGGAAGTGCCCTAGGCTCTGTTGCTTTGTTTTTTAGATGTTTCAGGAAACACCATACACTTCTCCCGAGTGTCTGTTGGCAGTTTACATCCCGCCCATCAGCATAACAAGGCTCCCAGTTCTCCATGGCCTGTCCTGCCTTTCTGGATTTTACACTTTTTTCAGATGGCCCTTTTGACCGGGGGTGGGGGAAGTGAGACTTCATTGTAGTGCAGATTTCCTTTGCAAGCTTGCTTGGTTGGCCAAAAAGGGCGTATGCGTTTTTTCCTGAATATATTCAGGAAAAAACGCATACGCCCTTTTTGGCCAAGTGCATCATTGTGGACGTTCTGCCTCTTTTCCTATGCTTTCAATGCAATTCCAGTCTACCTCCTGAAATCGGTTTCCTGCAATTCTGCCCCGCTTTCAAGTCCTCTTGGCAGCCTTACTTCAGTATATTTTTGGACGATAGTTGTCATTTATAACTCTGCAGGTTTGTGAATTACAGTGCCCCTGAGCTCCTTTCTTCAACTCGTTTTCTTGTGAGTTGGCCGCAACACCGCAGGATGGCTTCAGGCCCTAATCTGGTTCCGGCACGGCACGCTGAGCCTTTGGTTATTTCCTCTTCCTGGTGGGAAATGAGAGTTAAATTTGCCCGTCCAGACACCTCCAGCTAGTCTCTCATTGGTTCTCGCTATTCCTGTTCATCTTCCGCAGAAATTGCAAACTGGGCCAAACAGGAGGTTAAAGGGACTGACTCTCCAAGTCGGGAGAGTGTTAGTAAAGCGTCTGGAATGTTGCACCCGAGTACCAGGGTACGAAAACTGAGACATATTTGAACACGTCTCCCGATCACATGGTTGATCATACTCTAGGTTCCACATGCATGTTTTAGCTGAAGGAAGAATACCTTAAACCTGGGTAGTTGAAACCCGTGGAATGGGTACCATGCAATATGACTTCAAAGGGTCTTCATTTGCTCACCGAACCTCTCCAATCCTATCACTGCTGCGTTTATGTCCCTGTACACATGCTTGATTCTCTTTCGGAGACATAGCAATCCATAGGTTTTAAGATACTTAAGAGTCAGGTACATTCTTAGGCGTTTAATATGCGGTGTTGAGTCCATTTCGTTGAGCAAGGAGTAGCTCTTGTCTATTCCATATTTGGCTTAAGGAACTTTATCTGTGCTCATTTCAATCTCTGGTTTTATGCAGCACCCCAACTCACCTTTCCCCTTAAACAAGCATAAGTTGGTTTTCTAAATTTGAGACCCTGTTCTGTTCTGTAATTCAGTTCCTGTGTAGCCAAGTTTACATTCCGTGTATTACTGATATCTTATGATGTTTCTTTTTCTGTGTGACTTATTTCAGTTAGAATCATCGTACCTGAATCCACTCATTGTGCTGCTACGGGCCTGATGACATAGATTTCACTGCTGAGTGATACTGCATTGTACGTAAGTACCACAAGTTCTTTATCCATTTTTCACTTTCTGTGATATTGAACTTGTACGGTAAACGAGGTTCTTGTAAACAGAGGCGTCCCAAACATTGGGGTGGCTGTATCTTTTTGATTTTAATTTCCCTAAGCTATAGGACCATAAGTGGAAGTGCCCTAGGCTCTGTTGCTTTGTTTTTTAGATGTTTCAGGAAACACCATACACTTCTCCCGAGTGTCTGTTGGCAATTGACATCCCGCCCATCAGCATAACAAGGCTCCCAGTTCTCCATGGCCTGTCCTGCCTTTCTGGATTTTACACTTTTTTCAGATGGCCCTTTTGACCGGGGGGGGGGGGAAGTGAGACTTCATTGTAGTGCAGATTTCCTTTGCAAGCTTGCTTGGTTGGCCAAAAAGGGCGTATGCGTTTTTTCCTGAATATATTCAGGAAAAAACGCATACGCCCTTTTTGGCCAAGTGCATCATTGTGGACGTTCTGCCTCTTTTCCTATGCTTTCAATGCAATTCCAGTCTACCTCCTGAAATCGGTTTCCTGCAATTCTGCCCCGCTTTCAAGTCCTCTTGGCAGCCTTACTTCAGTATATTTTTGGACGATAGTTGTCATTTATAACTCTGCAGGTTTGTGAATTACAGTGCCCCTGAGCTCCTTTCTTCAACTCGTTTTCTTGTGAGCTGGCCGCAACACCGCAGGATGGCTTCAGGCCCTAATCTGGTTCCGGCACGGCACGCTGAGCCTTTGGTTATTTCCTCTTCCTGGTGGGAAATGAGAGTTAAATTTGCCCGTCCAGACACCTCCAGCTAGTCTCTCATTGGTTCTCGCTATTCCTGTTCATCTTCCGCAGAAATTGCAAACTGGGCCAAACAGGAGGTTAAAGGGACTGACTCTCCAAGTCGGGAGAGTGTTAGTAAAGCGTCTGGAATGTTGCACCCGAGTACCAGGGTACGAAAACTGAGACATATTTGAACACGTCTCCCGATCACATGGTTGATTATACTCTAGGTTCCACATGCATGTTTTAGCTGAAGGAAGAATACCTTAAACCTGGGTAGTTGAAACCCGTGGAATGGGTACCATGCAATATGACTTCAAAGGGTCTTCATTTGCTCACCGAACCTCTCCAATCCTATCACTGCTGCGTTTATGTCCCTGTACACATGCTTGATTCTCTTTCGGAGACATAGCAATCCATAGGTTTTAAGATACTTAAGAGTCAGGTACATTCTTAGGCGTTTAATATGCGGTGTTGAGTCCATTTCGTTGAGCAAGGAGTAGCTCTTGTCTATTCCATATTTGGCTTAAGGAACTTTATCTGTGCTCATTTCAATCTCTGGTTTTATGCAGCACCCCAACTCACCTTTACCCTTAAACAAGCATAAGTTGGTTTTCTAAATTTGAGACCCTGTTCTGTTCTGTAATTCAGTTCCTGTGTAGCCAAGTTTACATTCCGTGTATTACTGATATCTTATGATGTTTCTTTTTCTGTGTGACTTATTTCAGTTAGAATCATCGTACCTGAATCCACTCATTGTGCTGCTACGGGCCTGATGACATAGATTTCACTGCTGAGTGATACTGCATTGTACGTAAGTACCACATGTTCTTTATCCATTTTTCACTTTCTGTGATATTGAACTTGTACGGTAAACGAGGTTCTTGTAAACAGAGGCGTGCCAAACATTGGGGTGGCTGTATCTTTTTGATTTTAATTTCCCTAAGCTATAGGACCATAAGTGGAAGTGCCCTAGGCTCTGTTGCTTTGTTTTTTAGATGTTTCAGGAAACACCATACACTTCTCCCGAGTGTCTGTTGGCAATTTACATCCCGCCCATCAGCATAACAAGGCTCCCAGTTCTCCATGGCCTGTCCTGCCTTTCTGGATTTTACACTTTTTTCAGATGGCCCTTTTGACCGGGGGGAAGTGAGACTTCATTGTAGTGCAGATTTCCTTTGCAAGCTTGCTTGGTTGGCCAAAAAGGGCGTATGCGTTTTTTCCTGAATATATTCAGGAAAAAACGCATACGCCCTTTTTGGCCAAGTGCATCATTGTGGACGTTCTGCCTCTTTTCCTATGCTTTCAATGCAATTCCAGTCTACCTCCTGAAATCGGTTTCCTGCAATTCTGCCCCGCTTTCAAGTCCTCTTGGCAGCCTTACTTCAGTATATTTTTGGACGATAGTTGTCATTTATAACTCTGCAGGTTTGTGAATTACAGTGCCCCTGAGGTCCTTTCTTCAACTCGCTTTCTTGTGAGGTGGCCGCAACACCGCAGGATGGCTTCAGGCCCTAATCTGGTTCCGGCACGGCACGCTGAGCCTTTGGTTATTTCCTCTTCCTGGTGGGAAATGAGAGTTAAATTTGCCCGTCCAGACACCTCCAGCTAGTCTCTCATTGGTTCTCGCTATTCCTGTTCATCTTCCGCAGAAATTGCAAACTGGGCCAAACAGGAGGTTAAAGGGACTGACTCTCCAAGTCGGGAGAGTGTTAGTAAAGCGTCTGGAATGTTGCACCCGATACCAGGGTACGAAAACTGAGACATATTTGAACACGTCTCCCGATCACATGGTTGATCATACTCTAGGTTCCACATGCATGTTTTAGCTGAAGGAAGAATACCTTAAACCTGGGTAGTTGAAACCCGTGGAATGGGTACCATGCAATATGACTTCAAAGGGTCTTCATTTGCTCACCGAACCTCTCCAATCCTATCACTGCTGCGTTTATGTCCCTGTACACATGCTTGATTCTCTTTCGGAGACATAGCAATCCATAGGTTTTAAGATACTTAAGAGTCAGGTACATTCTTAGGCGTTTAATATGCGGTGTTGAGTCCATTTCGTTGAGCAAGGAGTAGCTCTTGTCTATTCCATATTTGGCTTAAGGAACTTTATCTGTGCTCATTTCAATCTCTGGTTTTATGCAGCACCCCAACTCACCTTTACCCTTAAACAAGCATAAGTTGGTTTTCTAAATTTGAGACCCTGTTCTGTTCTGTAATTCAGTTCCTGTGTAGCCAAGTTTACATTCCGTGTATTACTGATATCTTATGATGTTTCTTTTTCTGTGTGACTTATTTCAGTTAGAATCATTGTACCTGAATCCACTCATTGTGCTGCTACGGGCCTGATGACATAGATTTCACTGCTGAGTGATACTGCCTTGTACGTAAGTACCACAAGTTCTTTATCCATTTTTCACTTTCTGTGATATTGAACTTGTACGGTAAACGAGGTTCTTGTAAACAGAGGCGTCCCAAACATTGGGGTGGCTGTATCTTTTTGATTTTAATTTCCCTAAGCTATAGGACCATAAGTGGAAGTGCCCTAGGCTCTGTTGCTTTGTTTTTTAGATGTTTCAGGAAACACCATACACTTCTCCCGAGTGTCTGTTGGCAATTTACATCCCGCCCATCAGCATAACAAGGCTCCCAGTTCTCCATGGCCTGTCCTGCCTTTCTGGATTTTACACTTTTTTCAGATGGCCCTTTTGACCGGGGGGAAGTGAGACTTCATTGTAGTGCAGATTTCCTTTGCAAGCTTGCTTGGTTGGCCAAAAAGGGCGTATGCGTTTTTTCCTGAATATATTCAGGAAAAAACGCATACGCCCTTTTTGGCCAAGTGCATCATTGTGGACGTTCTGCCTCTTTTCCTATGCTTTCAATGCAATTCCAGTCTACCTCCTGAAATCGGTTTCCTGCAATTCTGCCCCGCTTTCAAGTCCTCTTGGCAGCCTTACTTCAGTATATTTTTGGACGATAGTTGTCATTTATAACTCTGCAGGTTTGTGAATTACAGTGCCCCTGAGCTCCTTTCTTCAACTCGTTTTCTTGTGAGCTGGCCGCAACACCGCAGGATGGCTTCAGGCCCTAATCTGGTTCCGGCACGGCACGCTGAGCCTTTGGTTATTTCCTCTTCCTGGTGGGAAATGAGAGTTAAATTTGCCCGTCCAGACACCTCCAGCTAGTCTCTCATTGGTTCTCGCTATTCCTGTTCATCTTCCGCAGAAATTGCAAACTGGGCCAAACAGGAGGTTAAAGGGACTGACTCTCCAAGTCGGGAGAGTGTTAGTAAAGCGTCTGGAATGTTGCACCCGAGTACCAGGGTACGAAAACTGAGACATATTTGAACACGTCTCCCGATCACATGGTTGATCATACTCTAGGTTCCACATGCATGTTTTAGCTGAAGGAAGAATACCTTAAACCTGGGTAGTTGAAACCCGTGGAATGGGTACCATGCAATATGACTTCAAAGGGTCTTCATTTGCTCACCGAACCTCTCCAATCCTATCACTGCTGCGTTTATGTCCCTGTACACGTGCTTGATTCTCTTTCGGAGACATAGCAATCCATAGGTTTTAAGATACTTAAGAGTCAGGTACATTCTTAGGCGTTTAATATGCGGTGTTGAGTCCATTTCGTTGAGCAAGGAGTAGCTCTTGTCTATTCCATATTTGGCTTAAGGAACTTTATCTGTGCTCATTTCAATCTCTGGTTTTATGCAGCACCCCAACTCACCTTTACCCTTAAACAAGCATAAGTTGGTTTTCTAAATTTGAGACCCTGTTCTGTTCTGTAATTCAGTTCCTGTGTAGCCAAGTTTACATTCCGTGTATTACTGATATCTTATGATGTTTCTTTTTCTGTGTGACTTATTTCAGTTAGAATCATTGTACCTGAATCCACTCATTGTGCTGCTACGGGCCTGATGACATAGATTTCACTGCTGAGTGATACTGCATTGTACGTAAGTACCACAAGTTCTTTATCCATTTTTCACTTTCTGTGATATTGAACTTGTACGGTAAACGAGGTTCTTGTAAACAGAGGCGTCCCAAACATTGGGGTGGCTGTATCTTTTTGATTTTAATTTCCCTAAGCTATAGGACCATAAGTGGAAGTGCCCTAGGCTCTGTTGCTTTGTTTTTTAGATGTTTCAGGAAACACCATACACTTCTCCTGAGTGTCTGTTGGCAATTTACATCCCGCCCATCAGCATAACAAGGCTCCCAGTTCTCCATGGCCTGTCCTGCCTTTCTGGATTTTACACTTTTTTCAGATGGCCCTTTTGACCGGGGGGAAGTGAGACTTCATTGTAGTGCAGATTTCCTTTGCAAGCTTGCTTGGTTGGCCAAAAAGGGCGTATGCGTTTTTTCCTGAATATATTCAGGAAAAAACGCATACGCCCTTTTTGGCCAAGTGCATCATTGTGGACGTTCTGCCTCTTTTCCTATGCTTTCAATGCAATTCCAGTCTACCTCCTGAAATCGGTTTCCTGCAATTCTGCCCCGCTTTCAAGTCCTCTTGGCAGCCTTACTTCAGTATATTTTTGGACGATAGTTGTCATTTATAACTCTGCAGGTTTGTGAATTACAGTGCCCCTGAGCTCCTTTCTTCAACTCGTTTTCTTGTGAGCTGGCCGCAACACCGCAGGATGGCTTCAGGCCCTAATCTGGTTCCGGCACGGCACGCTGAGCCTTTGGTTATTTCCTCTTCCTGGTGGGAAATGAGAGTTAAATTTGCCCGTCCAGACACCTCCAGCTAGTCTCTCATTGGTTCTCGCTATTCCTGTTCATCTTCCGCAGAAATTGCAAACTGGGCCAAACAGGAGGTTAAAGGGACTGACTCTCCAAGTCGGGAGAGTGTTAGTAAAGCGTCTGGAATGTTGCACCCGAGTACCAGGGTACGAAAACTGAGACATATTTGAACACGTCTCCCGATCACATGGTTGATCATACTCTAGGTTCCACATGCATGTTTTAGCTGAAGGAAGAATACCTTAAACCTGGGTAGTTGAAACCCGTGGAATGGGTACCATGCAATATGACTTCAAAGGGTCTTCATTTGCTCACCGAACCTCTCCAATCCTATCACTGCTGCGTTTATGTCCCTGTACACGTGCTTGATTCTCTTTCGGAGACATAGCAATCCATAGGTTTTAAGATACTTAAGAGTCAGGTACATTCTTAGGCGTTTAATATGCGGTGTTGAGTCCATTTCGTTGAGCAAGGAGTAGCTCTTGTCTATTCCATATTTGGCTTAAGGAACTTTATCTGTGCTCATTTCAATCTCTGGTTTTATGCAGCACCCCAACTCACCTTTCCCCTTAAACAAGCATAAGTTGGTTTTCTAAATTTGAGACCCTGTTCTGTTCTGTAATTCAGTTCCTGTGTAGCCAAGTTTACATTCCGTGTATTACTGATATCTTATGATGTTTCTTTTTCTGTGTGACTTATTTCAGTTAGAATCATCGTACCTGAATCCACTCATTGTGCTGCTACGGGCCTGATGACATAGATTTCACTGCTGAGTGATACTGCATTGTACGTAAGTACCACAAGTTCTTTATCCATTTTTCACTTTCTGTGATATTGAACTTGTACGGTAAACGAGGTTCTTGTAAACAGAGGCGTCCCAAACATTGGGGTGGCTGTATCTTTTTGATTTTAATTTCCCTAAGCTATAGGACCATAAGGGGAAGTGCCCTAGGCTCTGTTGCTTTGTTTTTTAGATGTTTCAGGAAACACCATACACTTCTCCCGAGTGTCTGTTGGCAATTGACATCCCGCCCATCAGCATAACAAGGCTCCCAGTTCTCCATGGCCTGTCCTGCCTTTCTGGATTTTACACTTTTTTCAGATGGCCCTTTTGACCGGGGGGGGGGGGGAAGTGAGACTTCATTGTAGTGCAGATTTCCTTTGCAAGCTTGCTTGGTTGGCCAAAAAGGGCGTATGCGTTTTTTCCTGAATATATTCAGGAAAAAACGCATACGCCCTTTTTGGCCAAGTGCATCATTGTGGACGTTCTGCCTCTTTTCCTATGCTTTCAATGCAATTCCAGTCTACCTCCTGAAATCGGTTTCCTGCAATTCTGCCCCGCTTTCAAGTCCTCTTGGCAGCCTTACTTCAGTATATTTTTGGACGATAGTTGTCATTTATAACTCTGCAGGTTTGTGAATTACAGTGCCCCTGAGCTCCTTTCTTCAACTCGTTTTCTTGTGAGCTGGCCGCAACACCGCAGGATGGCTTCAGGCCCTAATCTGGTTCCGGCACGGCACGCTGAGCCTTTGGTTCTTTCCTCTTCCTGGTGGGAAATGAGAGTTAAATTTGCCCGTCCAGACACCTCCAGCTAGTCTCTCATTGGTTCTCGCTATTCCTGTTCATCTTCCGCAGAAATTGCAAACTGGGCCAAACAGGAGGTTAAAGGGACTGACTCTCCAAGTCGGGAGAGTGTTAGTAAAGCGTCTGGAATGTTGCACCCGAGTACCAGGGTACGAAAACTGAGACATATTTGAACACGTCTCCCGATCACATGGTTGATTATACTCTAGGTTCCACATGCATGTTTTAGCTGAAGGAAGAATACCTTAAACCTGGGTAGTTGAAACCCGTGGAATGGGTACCATGCAATATGACTTCAAAGGGTCTTCATTTGCTCACCGAACCTCTCCAATCCTATCACTGCTGCGTTTATGTCCCTGTACACATGCTTGATTCTCTTTCGGAGACATAGCAATCCATAGGTTTTAAGATACTTAAGAGTCAGGTACATTCTTAGGCGTTTAATATGCGGTGTTGAGTCCATTTCGTTGAGCAAGGAGTAGCTCTTGTCTATTCCATATTTGGCTTAAGGAACTTTATCTGTGCTCATTTCAATCTCTGGTTTTATGCAGCACCCCAACTCACCTTTACCCTTAAACAAGCATAAGTTGGTTTTCTAAATTTGAGACCCTGTTCTGTTCTGTAATTCAGTTCCTGTGTAGCCAAGTTTACATTCCGTGTATTACTGATATCTTATGATGTTTCTTTTTCTGTGTGACTTATTTCAGTTAGAATCATCGTACCTGAATCCACTCATTGTGCTGCTACGGGCCTGATGACATAGATTTCACTGCTGAGTGATACTGCATTGTACGTAAGTACCACATGTTCTTTATCCATTTTTCACTTTCTGTGATATTGAACTTGTACGGTAAACGAGGTTCTTGTAAACAGAGGCGTGCCAAACATTGGGGTGGCTGTATCTTTTTGATTTTAATTTCCCTAAGCTATAGGACCATAAGTGGAAGTGCCCTAGGCTCTGTTGCTTTGTTTTTTAGATGTTTCAGGAAACACCATACACTTCTCCTGAGTGTCTGTTGGCAATTTACATCCCGCCCATCAGCATAACAAGGCTCCCAGTTCTCCATGGCCTGTCCTGCCTTTCTGGATTTTACACTTTTTTCAGATGGCCCTTTTGACCGGGGGGAAGTGAGACTTCATTGTAGTGCAGATTTCCTTTGCAAGCTTGCTTGGTTGGCCAAAAAGGGCGTATGCGTTTTTTCCTGAATATATTCAGGAAAAAACGCATACGCCCTTTTTGGCCAAGTGCATCATTGTGGACGTTCTGCCTCTTTTCCTATGCTTTCAATGCAATTCCAGTCTACCTCCTGAAATCGGTTTCCTGCAATTCTGCCCCGCTTTCAAGTCCTCTTGGCAGCCTTACTTCAGTATATTTTTGGACGATAGTTGTCATTTATAACTCTGCAGGTTTGTGAATTACAGTGCCCATGAGCTCCTTTCTTCAACTCCTTTTCTTGTGAGTTGGCCGCAACACCGCAGGATGGCTTCAGGCCCTAATCTGGTTCCGGCACGGCACGCTGAGCCTTTGGTTATTTCCTCTTCCTGGTGGGAAATGAGAGTTAAATTTGCCCGTCCAGACACCTCCAGCTAGTCTCTCATTGGTTCTCGCTATTCCTGTTCATCTTCCGCAGAAATTGCAAACTGGGCCAAACAGGAGGTTAAAGGGACTGACTCTCCAAGTCGGGAGAGTGTTAGTAAAGCGTCTGGAATGTTGCACCCGAGTACCAGGGTACGAAAACTGAGACATATTTGAACACGTCTCCCGATCACATGGTTGATCATACTCTAGGTTCCACATGCATGTTTTAGCTGAAGGAAGAATACCTTAAACCTGGGTAGTTGAAACCCGTGGAATGGGTACCATGCAATATGACTTCAAAGGGTCTTCATTTGCTCACCGAACCTCTCCAATCCTATCACTGCTGCGTTTATGTCCCTGTACACACGCTTGATTCTCTTTCGGAGACATAGCAATCCATCGGTTTTAAGATACTTAAGAGTCAGGTACATTCTTAGGCGTTTAATATGTGGTGTTGAGTCCATTTCGTTGAGCAAGGAGTAGCTCTTGTCTATTCCATATTTGGCTTAAGGAACTTTATCTGTGCTCATTTCAATCTCTGGTTTTATGCAGCACCCCAACTCACCTTTACCCTTAAACAAGCATAAGTTGGTTTTCTAAATTTGAGACCCTGTTCTGTTCTGTAATTCAGTTCCTGTGTAGCCAAGTTTACATTCCGTGTATTACTGATATCTTATGATGTTTCTATTTCTGTGTGACTTATTTCAGTTAGAATCATCGTACCTGAATCCACTCATTGTGCTGCTACGGGCCTGATGACATAGATTTCACTGCTGAGTGATACTGCATTGTACGTAAGTACCACAAGTTCTTTATCCATTTTTCACTTTCTGTGATATTGAACTTGTACGGTAAACGAGGTTCTTGTAAACAGAGGCGTCCCAAACATTGGGGTGGCTGTATCTTTTTGATTTTAATTTCCCTAAGCTATAGGACCATAAGTGGAAGTGCCCTAGGCTCTGTTGCTTTGTTTTTTAGATGTTTCAGGAAACACCATACACTTCTCCCGAGTGTCTGTTGGCAATTTACATCCCGCCCATCAGCATAACAAGGCTCCCAGTTCTCCATGGCCTGTCCTGCCTTTCTGGATTTTACACTTTTTTCAGATGGCCCTTTTGACCGGGGGGAAGTGAGACTTCATTGTAGTGCAGATTTCCTTTGCAAGCTTGCTTGGTTGGCCAAAAAGGGCGTATGCGTTTTTTCCTGAATATATTCAGGAAAAAACGCATACGCCCTTTTTGGCCAAGTGCATCATTGTGGACGTTCTGCCTCTTTTCCTATGCTTTCAATGCAATTCCAGTCTACCTCCTGAAATCGGTTTCCTGCAATTCTGCCCCGCTTTCAAGTCCTCTTGGCAGCCTTACTTCAGTATATTTTTGGACGATAGTTGTCATTTATAACTCTGCAGGTTTGTGAATTACAGTGCCCCTGAGCTCCTTTCTTCAACTCGTTTTCTTGTGAGCTGGCCGCAACACCGCAGGATGGCTTCAGGCCCTAATCTGGTTCCGGCACGGCACGCTGAGCCTTTGGTTATTTCCTCTTCCTGGTGGGAAATGAGAGTTAAATTTGCCCGTCCAGACACCTCCAGCTAGTCTCTCATTGGTTCTCGCTATTCCTGTTCATCTTCCGCAGAAATTGCAAACTGGGCCAAACAGGAGGTTAAAGGGACTGACTCTCCAAGTCGGGAGAGTGTTAGTAAAGCGTCTGGAATGTTGCACCCGAGTACCAGGGTACGAAAACTGAGACATATTTGAACACGTCTCCCGATCACATGGTTGATCATACTCTAGGTTCCACATGCATGTTTTAGCTGAAGGAAGAATACCTTAAACCTGGGTAGTTGAAACCCGTGGAATGGGTACCATGCAATATGACTTCAAAGGGTCTTCATTTGCTCACCGAACCTCTCCAATCCTATCACTGCTGCGTTTATGTCCCTGTACACATGCTTGATTCTCTTTCGGAGACATAGCAATCCATAGGTTTTAAGATACTTAAGAGTCAGGTACATTCTTAGGCGTTTAATATGCGGTGTTGAGTCCATTTCGTTGAGCAAGGAGTAGCTCTTGTCTATTCCATATTTGGCTTAAGGAACTTTATCTGTGCTCATTTCAATCTCTGGTTTTATGCAGCACCCCAACTCACCTTTACCCTTAAACAAGCATAAGTTGGTTTTCTAAATTTGAGACCCTGTTCTGTTCTGTAATTCAGTTCCTGTGTAGCCAAGTTTACATTCCGTGTATTACTGATATCTTATGATGTTTCTTTTTCTGTGTGACTTATTTCAGTTAGAATCATTGTACCTGAATCCACTCATTGTGCTGCTACGGGCCTGATGACATAGATTTCACTGCTGAGTGATACTGCATTGTACGTAAGTACCACAAGTTCTTTATCCATTTTTCACTTTCTGTGATATTGAACTTGTACGGTAAACGAGGTTCTTGTAAACAGAGGCGTCCCAAACATTGGGGTGGCTGTATCTTTTTGATTTTAATTTCCCTAAGCTATAGGACCATAAGTGGAAGTGCCCTAGGCTCTGTTGCTTTGTTTTTTAGATGTTTCAGGAAACACCATACACTTCTCCCGAGTGTCTGTTGGCAATTTACATCCCGCCCATCAGCATAACAAGGCTCCCAGTTCTCCATGGCCTGTCCTGCCTTTCTGGATTTTACACTTTTTTCAGATGGCCCTTTTGACCGGGGGGAAGTGAGACTTCATTGTAGTGCAGATTTCCTTTGCAAGCTTGCTTGGTTGGCCAAAAAGGGCGTATGCGTTTTTTCCTGAATATATTCAGGAAAAAACGCATACGCCCTTTTTGGCCAAGTGCATCATTGTGGACGTTCTGCCTCTTTTCCTATGCTTTCAATGCAATTCCAGTCTACCTCCTGAAATCGGTTTCCTGCAATTCTGCCCCGCTTTCAAGTCCTCTTGGCAGCCTTACTTCAGTATATTTTTGGACGATAGTTGTCATTTATAACTCTGCAGGTTTGTGAATTACAGTGCCCCTGAGCTCCTTTCTTCAACTCGTTTTCTTGTGAGCTGGCCGCAACACCGCAGGATGGCTTCAGGCCCTAATCTGGTTCCGGCACGGCACGCTGAGCCTTTGGTTATTTCCTCTTCCTGGTGGGAAATGAGAGTTAAATTTGCCCGTCCAGACACCTCCAGCTAGTCTCTCATTGGTTCTCCCTATTCCTGTTCATCTTCCGCAGAAATTGCAAACTGGGCCAAACAGGAGGTTAAAGGGACTGACTCTCCAAGTCGGGAGAGTGTTAGTAAAGCGTCTGGAATGTTGCACCCGAGTACCAGGGTACGAAAACTGAGACATATTTGAACACGTCTCCCGATCACATGGTTGATCATACTCTAGGTTCCACATGCATGTTTTAGCTGAAGGAAGAATACCTTAAACCTGGGTAGTTGAAACCCGTGGAATGGGTACCATGCAATATGACTTCAAAGGGTCTTCATTTGCTCACCGAACCTCTCCAATCCTATCACTGCTGCGTTTATGTCCCTGTACACACGCTTGATTCTCTTTCGGAGACATAGCAATCCATCGGTTTTAAGATACTTAAGAGTCAGGTACATTCTTAGGCGTTTAATATGTGGTGTTGAGTCCATTTCGTTGAGCAAGGAGTAGCTCTTGTCTATTCCATATTTGGCTTAAGGAACTTTATCTGTGCTCATTTCAATCTCTGGTTTTATGCAGCACCCCAACTCACCTTTACCCTTAAACAAGCATAAGTTGGTTTTCTAAATTTGAGACCCTGTTCTGTTCTGTAATTCAGTTCCTGTGTAGCCAAGTTTACATTCCGTGTATTACTGATATCTTATGATGTTTCTATTTCTGTGTGACTTATTTCAGTTAGAATCATCGTACCTGAATCCACTCATTGTGCTGCTACGGGCCTGATGACATAGATTTCACTGCTGAGTGATACTGCATTGTACGTAAGTACCACAAGTTCTTTATCCATTTTTCACTTTCTGTGATATTGAACTTGTACGGTAAACGAGGTTCTTGTAAACAGAGGCGTCCCAAACATTGGGGTGGCTGTATCTTTTTGATTTTAATTTCCCTAAGCTATAGGACCATAAGTGGAAGTGCCCTAGGCTCTGTTGCTTTGTTTTTTAGATGTTTCAGGAAACACCATACACTTCTCCCGAGTGTCTGTTGGCAATTTACATCCCGCCCATCAGCATAACAAGGCTCCCAGTTCTCCATGGCCTGTCCTGCCTTTCTGGATTTTACACTTTTTTCAGATGGCCCTTTTGACCGGGGGGAAGTGAGACTTCATTGTAGTGCAGATTTCCTTTGCAAGCTTGCTTGGTTGGCCAAAAAGGGCGTATGCGTTTTTTCCTGAATATATTCAGGAAAAAACGCATACGCCCTTTTTGGCCAAGTGCATCATTGTGGACGTTCTGCCTCTTTTCCTATGCTTTCAATGCAATTCCAGTCTACCTCCTGAAATCGGTTTCCTGCAATTCTGCCCCGCTTTCAAGTCCTCTTGGCAGCCTTACTTCAGTATATTTTTGGACGATAGTTGTCATTTATAACTCTGCAGGTTTGTGAATTACAGTGCCCCTGAGCTCCTTTCTTCAACTCGTTTTCTTGTGAGCTGGCCGCAACACCGCAGGATGGCTTCAGGCCCTAATCTGGTTCCGGCACGGCACGCTGAGCCTTTGGTTATTTCCTCTTCCTGGTGGGAAATGAGAGTTAAATTTGCCCGTCCAGACACCTCCAGCTAGTCTCTCATTGGTTCTCGCTATTCCTGTTCATCTTCCGCAGAAATTGCAAACTGGGCCAAACAGGAGGTTAAAGGGACTGACTCTCCAAGTCGGGAGAGTGTTAGTAAAGCGTCTGGAATGTTGCACCCGAGTACCAGGGTACGAAAACTGAGACATATTTGAACACGTCTCCCGATCACATGGTTGATCATACTCTAGGTTCCACATGCATGTTTTAGCTGAAGGAAGAATACCTTAAACCTGGGTAGTTGAAACCCGTGGAATGGGTACCATGCAATATGACTTCAAAGGGTCTTCATTTGCTCACCGAACCTCTCCAATCCTATCACTGCTGCGTTTATGTCCCTGTACACATGCTTGATTCTCTTTCGGAGACATAGCAATCCATAGGTTTTAAGATACTTAAGAGTCAGGTACATTCTTAGGCGTTTAATATGCGGTGTTGAGTCCATTTCGTTGAGCAAGGAGTAGCTCTTGTCTATTCCATATTTGGCTTAAGGAACTTTATCTGTGCTCATTTCAATCTCTGGTTTTATGCAGCACCCCAACTCACCTTTCCCCTTAAACAAGCATAAGTTGGTTTTCTAAATTTGAGACCCTGTTCTGTTCTGTAATTCAGTTCCTGTGTAGCCAAGTTTACATTCCGTGTATTACTGATATCTTATGATGTTTCTTTTTCTGTGTGACTTATTTCAGTTAGAATCATCGTACCTGAATCCACTCATTGTGCTGCTACGGGCCTGATGACATAGATTTCACTGCTGAGTGATACTGCATTGTACGTAAGTACCACAAGTTCTTTATCCATTTTTCACTTTCTGTGATATTGAACTTGTACGGTAAACGAGGTTCTTGTAAACAGAGGCGTCCCAAACATTGGGGTGGCTGTATCTTTTTGATTTTAATTTCCCTAAGCTATAGGACCATAAGTGGAAGTGCCCTAGGCTCTGTTGCTTTGTTTTTTAGATGTTTCAGGAAACACCATACACTTCTCCCGAGTGTCTGTTGGCAATTTACATCCCGCCCATCAGCATAACAAGGCTCCCAGTTCTCCATGGCCTGTCCTGCCTTTCTGGATTTTACACTTTTTTCAGATGGCCCTTTTGACCGGGGGGAAGTGAGACTTCATTGTAGTGCAGATTTCCTTTGCAAGCTTGCTTGGTTGGCCAAAAAGGGCGTATGCGTTTTTTCCTGAAAGGAAAAAACGCATACGCCCTTTTTGGCCAAGTGCATCATTGTGGACGTTCTGCCTCTTTTCCTATGCTTTCAATGCAATTCCAGTCTACCTCCTGAAATCGGTTTCCTGCAATTCTGCCCCGCTTTCAAGTCCTCTTGGCAGCCTTACTTCAGTATATTTTTGGACGATAGTTGTCATTTATAACTCTGCAGGTTTGTGAATTACAGTGCCCCTGAGCTCCTTTCTTCAACTCGTTTTCTTGTGAGTTGGCCGCAACACCGCAGGATGGCTTCAGGCCCTAATCTGGTTCCGGCACGGCACGCTGAGCCTTTGGTTATTTCCTCTTCCTGGTGGGAAATGAGAGTTAAATTTGCCCGTCCAGACACCTCCAGCTAGTCTCTCATTGGTTCTCGCTATTCCTGTTCATCTTCCGCAGAAATTGCAAACTGGGCCAAACAGGAGGTTAAAGGGACTGACTCTCCAAGTCGGGAGAGTGTTAGTAAAGCGTCTGGAATGTTGCACCCGAGTACCAGGGTACGAAAACTGAGACATATTTGAACACGTCTCCCGATCACATGGTTGATCATACTCTAGGTTCCACATGCATGTTTTAGCTGAAGGAAGAATACCTTAAACCTGGGTAGTTGAAACCCGTGGAATGGGTACCATGCAATATGACTTCAAAGGGTCTTCATTTGCTCACCGAACCTCTCCAATCCTATCACTGCTGCGTTTATGTCCCTGTACACATGCTTGATTCTCTTTCGGAGACATAGCAATCCATAGGTTTTAAGATACTTAAGAGTCAGGTACATTCTTAGGCGTTTAATATGCGGTGTTGAGTCCATTTCGTTGAGCAAGGAGTAGCTCTTGTCTATTCCATATTTGGCTTAAGGAACTTTATCTGTGCTCATTTCAATCTCTGGTTTTATGCAGCACCCCAACTCACCTTTCCCCTTAAACAAGCATAAGTTGGTTTTCTAAATTTGAGACCCTGTTCTGTTCTGTAATTCAGTTCCTGTGTAGCCAAGTTTACATTCCGTGTATTACTGATATCTTATGATGTTTCTTTTTCTGTGTGACTTATTTCAGTTAGAATCATCGTACCTGAATCCACTCATTGTGCTGCTACGGGCCTGATGACATAGATTTCACTGCTGAGTGATACTGCATTGTACGTAAGTACCACAAGTTCTTTATCCATTTTTCACTTTCTGTGATATTGAACTTGTACGGTAAACGAGGTTCTTGTAAACAGAGGCGTCCCAAACATTGGGGTGGCTGTATCTTTTTGATTTTAATTTCCCTAAGCTATAGGACCATAAGTGGAAGTGCCCTAGGCTCTGTTGCTTTGTTTTTTAGATGTTTCAGGAAACAACATACACTTCTCCCGAGTTTCTGTTGGCAATTTACATCCCGCCCATCAGCATAACAAGGCTCCCAGTTCTCCATGGCCTGTCCTGCCTTTCTGGATTTTACACTTTTTTCAGATGGCCCTTTTGACCGGGGGAAAGTGAGACTTCATTGTAGTGCAGATTTCCTTTGCAAGCTTGCTTGGTTGGCCAAAAAGGGCGTATGCGTTTTTTCCTGAATATATTCAGGAAAAAACGCATACGCCCTTTTTGGCCAAGTGCATCATTGTGGACGTTCTGCCTCTTTTCCTATGCTTTCGATGCAATTCCAGTCTACCTCCTGAAATCGGTTTCCTGCAATTCTGCCCCGCTTTCAAGTCCTCTTGGCAGCCTTACTTTAGTATATTTTTGGACGATAGCTGTCATTTATAACTCTGCAGGTTTGTGAATTACAGTGCCCCTGAGCTCCTTTCTTCAACTCGCTTTCTTGTGAGCTGGCCGCAACACCGCAGGATGGCTTCAGGCCCTAATCTGGTTCCGGCACGACACCCTGAGCCTTTGGTTAGTTCCTCTTCCTGGTGGGAAATGAGAATTAAATTTGCCCGTCCAGACACCTCCAGCTAGTCTCTCATTGGTTCTCGCTATTCCTGTTCATCTTCCGCAGAAATTGCAAACTGGGCCAAGCAGGAGGTTAAAGGCGCTGACTCTCCAAGTGGGGAGAGTGTTAGTAAAGCGTCTGGAATGTTGCACCCGAGTACCAGGGGAGGAAAACTGAGACATATTTGAACACGTCTCCCGTTCACACGGTTGATCATACTCTGGGTTCCACATGCATGTTTTAGCTGAAGGAAGAATACCTTAAACCTGGGTAGTTGAAACCCGTGGAATGGGTACCATGCAATATGACTTCAAAGGGTCTTCATTTGCTCACCGAACCTCTCCAATCCTATCACTGCTGCGTTTATGCCCCTGTACACATGCTTGATTCTCTTTCGGAGACATAGTAATCCATAGGTTTTAAGATACTAGTCAGGTACATTCTTAGGCGTTAAATATGCGGTGTTGAGTCCATTTCGTTGAGCAAGGAGTAGCTCTTGTCTATTCCGTATTTGGCTAGAGGAACTCTATCTGTGCTCATTTCAATCTCTGCTTTTATGCAGCACCCCAACTCACCTTTCCCCTTAAGCAAGCATAAGTTGGTTTTCTAAATTTGAGACCCTGTTCTGTTTTGGAATTCAGTTCCTGTGTAGCGAAGTTTACATTCCGTGTATTAGTGATATCTTATGATGTTTCTACTTCTGTGTGACTTATTTCAGTTAGAATCATCGTACCTGAATCCACTCATTGTGCTGCTAAGGGCCTGATGACATAGATTTCATTGCTGAGTGATACTGCTTTGTAAGTAAATACCACAACTTCTTTATCCATTTTTCACTTTCTGCGATGTTCAACTTGTACTGTAAACGAGGTTCTTGTAAACAGAGGCGTCCCCAACTTTGGGGTGTCTGTGTCTTTTTGATTTTAATTTCCCTAAGCTACAGGACCATAAGTGGAAGTGCCCTAGGCTCTGTTGCTTTGTTTTTTAGATGTTTCAGGAAACACCATACACTTCTCCCGAGTGTCTGTTGGCAGTTTACATCCCGCCCATCAGCATAACAAGGCTCCCAGTTCTCCATGGCCTATCCTGCCTTTCTGGATTTTACACTTTTTTCAGATGGCCCTTTTGACCGGGGGGAAGTGAGACTTCATTGTAGTGCAGATTTCCTTTGCAAGCTTGCTTGGTTGGCCAAAAAGGGCGTATGCGTTTTTTCCTGAATATATTCAGGAAAAAACGCATACGCCCTTTTTGGCCAAGTGCATCATTGTGGACGTTCTGTCTCTTTTCCTATGCTTTCAATGCAATTCCAGTCTACCTCCTGAAATCGGTTTCCTGCAATTCTGCCCCGCTTTCAAGTCCTCTTGGCAGCCTTACTTCAGTATATTTTTGGACGATAGTTGTCATTTATAACTCTGCAGGTTTGTGAATTACAGTGCCCCTGAGCTCCTTTCTTCAACTCGTTTTCTTGTGAGCTGGCCGAAACACCGCAGGATGGCTTCAGGCCCTAATCTGGTTCCGGCACGGCACGCTGAGCCTTTGGTTATTTCCTCTTCCTGGTGGGAAATGAGAGTTAAATTTGCCCGTCCAGACACCTCCAGCTAGTCTCTCATTGGTTCTCGCTATTCCTGTTCATCTTCCGCAGAAATTGCAAACTGGGCCAAACAGGAGGTTAAAGGGACTGACTCTCCAAGTCGGGAGAGTGTTAGTAAAGCGTCTGGAATGTTGCACCCGAGTACCAGGGTACGAAAACTGAGACATATTTGAACACGTCTCCCGATCACATGGTTGATCATACTCTAGGTTCCACATGCATGTTTTAGCTGAAGGAAGAATACCTTAAACCTGGGTAGTTGAAACCCGTGGAATGGGTACCATGCAATATGACTTCAAAGGGTCTTCATTTGCTCACCGAACCTCTCCAATCCTATCACTGCTGCGTTTATGTCCCTGTACACATGCTTGATTCTCTTTCGGAGACATAGCAATCCATAGGTTTTAAGATACTTAAGAGTCAGGTACATTCTTAGGCGTTTAATATGCGGTGTTGAGTCCATTTCGTTGAGCAAGGAGTAGCTCTTGTCTATTCCATATTTGGCTTAAGGAACTTTATCTGTGCTCATTTCAATCTCTGGTTTTATGCAGCACCCCAACTCACCTTTCCCCTTAAACAAGCATAAGTTGGTTTTCTAAATTTGAGACCCTGTTCTGTTCTGTAATTCAGTTCCTGTGTAGCCAAGTTTACATTCCGTGTATTACTGATATCTTATGATGTTTCTTTTTCTGTGTGACTTATTTCAGTTAGAATCATCGTACCTGAATCCACTCATTGTGCTGCTACGGGCCAGAAGACATAGATTTCACTGCTGAGTGATACTGCATTGTACGTACGTACCACAAGTTCTTTATCCATTTTTCACTTTCTGTGATATTGAACTTGTACGGTAAACGAGGTTCTTGTAAACAGAGGCGTCCCAAACATTGGGGTGGCTGTATCTTTTTGATTTTAATTTCCCTAAGCTATAGGACCATAAGTGGAAGTGCCCTAGGCTCTGTTGCTTTGTTTTTTAGATGTTTCAGGAAACACCATACACTTCTCCCGAGTGTCTGTTGGCAATTTACATCCCGCCCATCAGCATAACAAGGCTCCCAGTTCTCCATGGCCTGTCCTGCCTTTCTGGATTTTACACTTTTTTCAGATGGCCCTTTTGACCGGGGGGAAGTGAGACTTCATTGTAGTGCAGATTTCCTTTGCAAGCTTGCTTGGTTGGCCAAAAAGGGCGTATGCGTTTTTTCCTGAATATATTCAGGAAAAAACGCATACGCCCTTTTTGGCCAAGTGCATCATTGTGGACGTTCTGCCTCTTTTCCTATGCTTTCAATGCAATTCCAGTCTACCTCCTGAAATCGGTTTCCTTCAATTCTGCCCCGCTTTCAAGTCCTCTTGGCAGCCTTACTTCAGTATATTTTTGGACGATAGTTGTCATTTATAACTCTGCAGGTTTGTGAATTACAGTGCCCCTGAGCTCCTTTCTTCAACTCGTTTTCTTGTGAGCTGGCCGCAACACCGCAGGATGGCTTCAGGCCCTAATCTGGTTCCGGCACGGCACGCTGAGCCTTTGGTTATTTCCTCTTCCTGGTGGGAAATGAGAGTTAAATTTGCCCGTCCAGACACCTCCAGCTAGTCTCTCATTGGTTCTCGCTATTCCTGTTCATCTTCCGCAGAAATTGCAAACTGGGCCAAACAGGAGGTTAAAGGGACTGACTCTCCAAGTCGGGAGAGTGTTAGTAAAGCGTCTGGAATGTTGCACCCGAGTACCAGGGTACGAAAACTGAGACATATTTGAACACGTCTCCCGATCACATGGTTGATCATACTCTAGGTTCCACATGCATGTTTTAGCTGAAGGAAGAATACCTTAAACCTGGGTAGTTGAAACCCGTGGAATGGGTACCATGCAATATGACTTCAAAGGGTCTTCATTTGCTCACCGAACCTCTCCAATCCTATCACTGCTGCGTTTATGTCCCTGTACACATGCTTGATTCTCTTTCGGAGACATAGCAATCCATAGGTTTTAAGATACTTAAGAGTCAGGTACATTCTTAGGCGTTTAATATGCGGTGTTGAGTCCATTTCGTTGAGCAAGGAGTAGCTCTTGTCTATTCCATATTTGGCTTAAGGAACTTTATCTGTGCTCATTTCAATCTCTGGTTTTATGCAGCACCCCAACTCACCTTTCCCCTTAAACAAGCATAAGTTGGTTTTCTAAATTCGAGACCCTGTTCTGTTCTGTAATTCAGTTCCTGTGTAGCCAAGTTTACATTCCGTGTATTACTGATATCTTATGATGTTTCTTTTTCTGTGTGACTTATTTCAGTTAGAATCATCGTACCTGAATCCACTCATTGTGCTGCTACGGGCCTGATGACATAGATTTCACTGCTGAGTGATACTGCATTGTACGTATGTACCACAAGTTCTTTATCCATTTTTCACTTTCTGTGATATTGAACTTGTACGGTAAACGAGGTTCTTGTAAACAGAGGCGTCCCAAACATTGGGGTGGCTGTATCTTTTTGATTTTAATTTCCCTAAGCTATAGGACCATAAGTGGAAGTGCCCTAGGCTCTGTTGCTTTGTTTTTTAGATGTTTCAGGAAACACGATACACTTCTCCCGAGTGTCTGTTGGCAATTTACATCCCGCCCATCAGCATAACAAGGCTCCCAGTTCTCCATGGCCTGTACTGCCTTTCTGGATTTTACACTTTTTTCAGATGGCCCTTTTGACCGGGGGTGGGGGGAAGTGAGACTTCATTGTAGTGCAGATTTCCTTTGCAAGCTTGCTTGGTTGGCCAAAAAGGGCGTATGCGTTTTTTCCTGAATATATTCAGGAAAAAACGCATACGCCCTTTTTGGCCAAGTGCATAATTGTAGACCTTCTGCCTCTTTTCCTATGCTTTCAATGCAATTCCAGTCTACCTCCTGAAATCGGTTTCCTGCAATTCTGCCCCGCTTTCAAGTCCTCTTGGCAGCCTTACTTCAGTATATTTTTGGACGATAGCTGTCATTTATAACTCTGCAGGTTTGTGAATTACAGTGCCCCTGAGCTCCTTTCTTCAACTCGTTTTCTTGTGAGCTGGCCGCAACACCGCAGGATGGCTTCAGGCCCTAATCTGGTTCCGGCACGGCACGCTGAGCCTTTGGTTATTTCCTCTTCCTGGTGGGAAATGAGAGTTAAATTTGCCCGTCCAGACACCTCCAGCTAGTCTCTCATTGGTTCTCGCTATTCCTGTTCATCTTCCGCAGAAATTGCAAACTGGGCCAAACAGGAGGTTAAAGGGACTGACTCTCCAAGTCGGGAGAGTGTTAGTAAAGCGTCTGGAATGTTGCACCCGAGTACCAGGGTACGAAAACTGAGACATATTTGAACACGTCTCCCGATCACATGGTTGATCATACTCTAGGTTCCACATGCATGTTTTAGCTGAAGGAAGAATACCTTAAACCTGGGTAGTTGAAACCCGTGGAATGGGTACCATGCAATATGACTTCAAAGGGTCTTCATTTGCTCACCGAACCTCTCCAATCCTATCACTGCTGCGTTTATGTCCCTGTACACATGCTTGATTCTCTTTCGGAGACATAGCAATCCATAGGTTTTAAGATACTTAAGAGTCAGGTACATTCTTAGGCGTTTAATATGCGGTGTTGAGTCCATTTCGTTGAGCAAGGAGTAGCTCTTGTCTATTCCATATTTGGCTTAAGGAACTTTATCTGTGCTCATTTCAATCTCTGGTTTTATGCAGCACCCCAACTCACCTTTCCCCTTAAACAAGCATAAGTTGGTTTTCTAAATTCGAGACCCTGTTCTGTTCTGTAATTCAGTTCCTGTGTAGCCAAGTTTACATTCCGTGTATTACTGATATCTTATGATGTTTCTTTTTCTGTGTGACTTATTTCAGTTAGAATCATCGTACCTGAATCCACTCATTGTGCTGCTACGGGCCTGATGACATAGATTTCACTGCTGAGTGATACTGCATTGTACGTATGTACCACAAGTTCTTTATCCATTTTTCACTTTCTGTGATATTGAACTTGTACGGTAAACGAGGTTCTTGTAAACAGAGGCGTCCCAAATATTGGGGTGGCTGTATCTTTTTGATTTTAATTTCCCTAAGCTATAGGACCATAAGTGGAAGTGCCCTAGGCTCTGTTGCTTTGTTTTTTAGATGTTTCAGGAAACACGATACACTTCTCCCGAGTGTCTGTTGGCAATTTACATCCCGCCCATCAGCATAACAAGGCTCCCAGTTCTCCATGGCCTGTACTGCCTTTCTGGATTTTACACTTTTTTCAGATGGCCCTTTTGACCGGGGGTGGGGGGAAGTGAGACTTCATTGTAGTGCAGATTTCCTTTGCAAGCTTGCTTGGTTGGCCAAAAAGGGCGTATGCGTTTTTTCCTGAATATATTCAGGAAAAAACGCATACGCCCTTTTTGGCCAAGTGCATAATTGTAGACCTTCTGCCTCTTTTCCTATGCTTTCAATGCAATTCCAGTCTACCTCCTGAAATCGGTTTCCTGCAATTCTGCCCCGCTTTCAAGTCCTCTTGGCAGCCTTACTTCAGTATATTTTTGGACGATAGCTGTCATTTATAACTCTGCAGGTTTGTGAATTACAGTGCCCCTGAGCTCCTTTCTTCAACTCGTTTTCTTGTGAGCTGGCCGCAACACCGCAGGATGGCTTCAGGCCCTAATCTGGTTCCGGCACGGCACGCTGAGCCTTTGGTTATTTCCTCTTCCTGGTGGGAAATGAGAGTTAAATTTGCCCGTCCAGACACCTCCAGCTAGTCTCTCATTGGTTCTCGCTATTCCTGTTCATCTTCCGCAGAAATTGCAAACTGGGCCAAACAGGAGGTTAAAGGGACTGACTCTCCAAGTCGGGAGAGTGTTAGTAAAGCGTCTGGAATGTTGCACCCGAGTACCAGGGTACGAAAACTGAGACATATTTGAACACGTCTCCCGATCACATGGTTGATCATACTCTAGGTTCCACATGCATGTTTTAGCTGAAGGAAGAATACCTTAAACCTGGGTAGTTGAAACCCGTGGAATGGGTACCATGCAATATGACTTCAAAGGGTCTTCATTTGCTCACCGAACCTCTCCAATCCTATCACTGCTGCGTTTATGTCCCTGTACACATGCTTGATTCTCTTTCGGAGACATAGCAATCCATAGGTTTTAAGATACTTAAGAGTCAGGTACATTCTTAGGCGTTTAATATGCGGTGTTGAGTCCATTTCGTTGAGCAAGGAGTAGCTCTTGTCTATTCCATATTTGGCTTAAGGAACTTTATCTGTGCTCATTTCAATCTCTGGTTTTATGCAGCACCCCAACTCACCTTTCCCCTTAAACAAGCATAAGTTGGTTTTCTAAATTCGAGACCCTGTTCTGTTCTGTAATTCAGTTCCTGTGTAGCCAAGTTTACATTCCGTGTATTACTGATATCTTATGATGTTTCTTTTTCTGTGTGACTTATTTCAGTTAGAATCATCGTACCTGAATCCACTCATTGTGCTGCTACGGGCCTGATGACATAGATTTCACTGCTGAGTGATACTGCATTGTACGTATGTACCACAAGTTCTTTATCCATTTTTCACTTTCTGTGATATTGAACTTGTACGGTAAACGAGGTTCTTGTAAACAGAGGCGTCCCAAACATTGGGGTGGCTGTATCTTTTTGATTTTAATTTCCCTAAGCTATAGGACCATAAGTGGAAGTGCCCTAGGCTCTGTTGCTTTGTTTTTTAGATGTTTCAGGAAACACGATACACTTCTCCCGAGTGTCTGTTGGCAATTTACATCCCGCCCATCAGCATAACAAGGCTCCCAGTTCTCCATGGCCTGTACTGCCTTTCTGGATTTTACACTTTTTTCAGATGGCCCTTTTGACCGGGGGTGGGGGGAAGTGAGACTTCATTGTAGTGCAGATTTCCTTTGCAAGCTTGCTTGGTTGGCCAAAAAGGGCGTATGCGTTTTTTCCTGAATATATTCAGGAAAAAACGCATACGCCCTTTTTGGCCAAGTGCATCATTGTAGACCTTCTGCCTCTTTTCCTATGCTTTCAATGCAATTCCAGTCTACCTCCTGAAATCGGTTTCCTGCAATTCTGCCCCGCTTTCAAGTCCTCTTGGCAGCCTTACTTCAGTATATTTTTGGACGATAGCTGTCATTTATAACTCTGCAGGTTTGTGAATTACAGTGCCCCTGAGCTCCTTTCTTCAACTCGTTTTCTTGTGAGCTGGCCGCAACACCGCAGGATGGCTTCAGGCCCTAATCTGGTTCCGGCACGGCACGCTGAGCCTTTGGTTATTTCCTCTTCCTGGTGGGAAATGAGAGTTAAATTTGCCCGTCCAGACACCTCCAGCTAGTCTCTCATTGGTTCTCGCTATTCCTGTTCATCTTCCGCAGAAATTGCAAACTGGGCCAAACAGGAGGTTAAAGGGACTGACTCTCCAAGTCGGGAGAGTGTTAGTAAAGCGTCTGGAATGTTGCACCCGAGTACCAGGGTACGAAAACTGAGACATATTTGAACACGTCTCCCGATCACATGGCTGATCATACTCTAGGTTCCACATGCATGTTTTAGCTGAAGGAAGAATACCTTAAACCTGGGTAGTTGAAACCCGTGGAATGGGTACCATGCAATATGACTTCAAAGGGTCTTCATTTGCTCACCGAACCTCTCCAATCCTATCACTGCTGCGGTTATGTCCCTGTACACATGCTTGATTCTCTTTCGGAGACATAGCAATCCATAGGTTTTAAGATACTTAAGAGTCAGGTACATTCTTAGGCGTTTAATATGCGGTGTTGAGTCCATTTCGTTGAGCAAGGAGTAGCTCTTGTCTATTCCATATTTGGCTTAAGGAACTTTATCTGTGCTCATTTCAATCTCTGGTTTTATGCAGCACCCCAACTCACCTTTACCCTTAAACAAGCATAAGTTGGTTTTCTAAATTTGAGACCCTGTTCTGTTCTGTAATTCAGTTCCTGTGTAGCCAAGTTTACATTCCGTGTATTACTGATATCTTATGATGTTTCTTTTTCTGTGTGACTTATTTCAGTTAGAATCATCGTACCTGAATCCACTCATTGTGCTGCTATGGGCCTGATGACATAGATTTCACTGCTGAGTGATACTGCATTGTACGTAAGTACCACAAGTTCTTTATCCATTTTTCACTTTCTGTGATATTGAATTTGTACGGTAAACGAGGTTCTTGTAAACAGAGGCGTCCCAAACATTGGGGTGGCTGTATCTTTTTGATTTTAATTTCCCTAAGCTATAGGACCATAAGTGGAAGTGCCCTAGGCTCTGTTGCTTTGTTTTTTAGATGTTTCAGGAAACACCATACACTTCTCCCGAGTGTCTGTTGGCAATTTACATCCCGCCCATCAGCATAACAAGGCTCCCAGTTCTCCATGGCCTGTCCTGCCTTTCTGGATTTTACACTTTTTTCAGATGGCCCTTTTGACCGGGGGGGGGAGGAAGTGAGACTTCATTGTAGTGCAGATTTCCTTTGCAAGCTTGCTTGGTTGGCCAAAAAGGGCGTATGCGTTTTTTCCTGAATATATTCAGGAAAAAACGCATACGCCCTTTTTGGCCAAGTGCATCATTGTGGACCTTCTGCCTCTTTTCCTATGCTTTCAATGCAATTCCAGTCTACCTCCTGAAATCGGTTTCCTGCAATTCTGCCCCGCTTTCAAGTCCTCTTGGCAGCCTTACTTCAGTATATTTTTGGACGATAGCTGTCATTTATAACTCTGCAGGTTTGTGAATTACAGTGCCCCTGAGCTCCTTTCTTCAACTCGTTTTCTTGTGAGCTGGCCGCAACACCGCAGGATGGCTTCAGGCCCTAATCTGGTTCCGGCACGGCACGCTGAGCCTTTGGTTATTTCCTCTTCCTGGTGGGAAATGAGAGTTAAATTTGCCCGTCCAGACACCTCCAGCTAGTCTCTCATTGGTTCTCGCTATTCCTGTTCATCTTCCGCAGAAATTGCAAACTGGGCCAAACAGGAGGTTAAAGGGACTGACTCTCCAAGTCGGGAGAGTGTTAGTAAAGCGTCTGGAATGTTGCACCCGAGTACCAGGGTACGAAAACTGAGACATATTTGAACACGTCTCCCGATCACATGGTTGATCATACTCTAGGTTCCACATGCATGTTTTAGCTGAAGGAAGAATACCTTAAACCTGGGTAGTTGAAACCCGTGGAATGGGTACCATGCAATATGACTTCAAAGGGTCTTCATTTGCTCACCGAACCTCTCCAATCCTATCACTGCTGCGTTTATGTCCCTGTACACATGCTTGATTCTCTTTCGGAGACATAGCAATCCATAGGTTTTAAGATACTTAAGAGTCAGGTACATTCTTAGGCGTTTAATATGCGGTGTTGAGTCCATTTCGTTGAGCAAGGAGTAGCTCTTGTCTATTCCATATTTGGCTTAAGGAACTTTATCTGTGCTCATTTCAATCTCTGGTTTTATGCAGCACCCCAACTCACCTTTCCCCTTAAACAAGCATAAGTTGGTTTTCTAAATTTGAGACCCTGTTCTGTTCTGTAATTCAGTTCCTGTGTAGCCAAGTTTACATTCCGTGTATTACTGATATCTTATGATGTTTCTTTTTCTGTGTGACTTATTTCAGTTAGAATCATCGTACCTGAATCCACTCATTGTGCTGCTACGGGCCTGATGACATAGATTTCACTGCTGAGTGATACTGCATTTTACGTAAGTACCACATGTTCTTTATCCATTTTTCACTTTCTGTGATATTGAACTTGTACGGTAAACGAGGTTCTTGTAAACAGAGGCGTCCCAAACATTGGGGTGGCTGTATCTTTTTGATTTTAATTTCCCTAAGCTATAGGACCATAAGTGGAAGTGCCCTAGGCTCTGTTGCTTTGTTTTTTAGATGTTTCAGGAAACACCATACACTTCTCCCGAGTGTCTGTTGGCAGTTTACATCCCGCCCATCAGCATAACAAGGCTCCCAGTTCTCCATGGCCTGTCCTGCCTTTCTGGATTTTACACTTTTTTCAGATGGCCCTTTTGACCGGGGGGGGGGGGAAGTGAGACTTCATTGTAGTGCAGATTTCCTTTGCAAGCTTGCTTGGTTGGCCAAAAAGGGCGTATGCGTTTTTTCCTGAATATATTCAGGAAAAAACGCATACGCCCTTTTTGGCCAAGTGCATCATTGTGGACGTTCTGCCTCTTTTCCTATGCTTTCAATGCAATTCCAGTCTACCTCCTGAAATCGGTTTCCTGCAATTCTGCCCCGCTTTCAAGTCCTCTTGGCAGCCTTACTTCAGTATATTTTTGGACGATAGTTGTCATTTATAACTCTGCAGGTTTGTGAATTACAGTGCCCCTGAGCTCCTTTCTTCAACTCGTTTTCTTGTGAGCTGGCCGCAACACTGCAGGATGGCTTCAGGCCCTAATCTGGTTCCGGCACGGCACGCTGAGCCTTTGGTTATTTCCTCTTCCTGGTGGGAAATGAGAGTTAAATTTGCCCGTCCAGACACCTCCAGCTAGCCTCTCATTGGTTCTCGCTATTCCTGTTCATCTTCCGCAGAAATTGCAAACTGGGCCAAACAGGAGGTTAAAGGGACTGACTCTCCAAGTCGGGAGAGTGTTAGTAAAGCGTCTGGAATGTTGCACCCGAGTACCAGGGTACGAAAACTGAGACATATTTGAACACGTCTCCCGATCACATGGTTGATCATACTCTAGGTTCCACATGCATGTTTTAGCTGAAGGAAGAATACCTTAAACCTGGGTAGTTGAAACCCGTGGAATGGGTACCATGCAATATGACTTCAAAGGGTCTTCATTTGCTCACCGAACCTCTCCAATCCTATCACTGCTGCGTTTATGTCCCTGTACACATGCTTGATTCTCTTTCGGAGACATAGCAATCCATAGGTTTTAAGATACTTAAGAGTCAGGTACATTCTTAGGCGTTTAATATGCGGTGTTGAGTCCATTTCGTTGAGCAAGGAGTAGCTCTTGTCTATTCCATATTTGGCTTAAGGAACTTTATCTGTGCTCATTTCAATCTCTGGTTTTATGCAGCACCCCAACTCACCTTTCCCCTTAAACAAGCATAAGTTGGTTTTCTAAATTTGAGACCCTGTTCTGTTCTGTAATTCAGTTCCTGTGTAGCCAAGTTTACATTCCGTGTATTACTGATATCTTATGATGTTTCTTTTTCTGTGTGACTTATTTCAGTTAGAATCATCGTACCTGAATCCACTCATTGTGCTGCTACGGGCCTGATGACATAGATTTCACTGCTGAGTGATACTGCATTGTACGTAAGTACCACAAGTTCTTTATCCATTTTTCACTTTCTGTGATATTGAACTTGTACGGTAAACGAGGTTCTTGTAAACAGAGGCGTCCCAAACATTGGGGTGGCTGTATCTTTTTGATTTTAATTTCCCTAAGCTATAGGACCATAAGTGGAAGTGCCCTAGGCTCTGTTGCTTTGTTTTTTAGATGTTTCAGGAAACACCATACACTTCTCCCGAGTGTCTGTTGGCAATGTACATCCCGCCCATCAGCATAACAAGGCTCCCAGTTCTCCATGGCCTGTCCTGCCTTTCTGGATTTTACACTTTTTTCAGATGGCCCTTTTGACCGGGGGGAAGTGAGACTTCATTGTAGTGTAGATTTCCATTGCAAGCTTGCTTGGTTGGCCAAAAAGGGCGTATGCGTTTTTTCCTGAATATATTCAGGAAAAAACGCATACGCCCTTTTTGGCCAAGTGCATCATTGTGGACGTTCTGCCTCTTTTCCTATGCTTTCAATGCAATTCCAGTCTACCTCCTGAAATCGGTTTCCTGCAATTCTGCCCCGCTTTCAAGTCCTCTTGGCAGCCTTACTTCAGTATATTTTTGGACGATAGTTGTCATTTATAACTCTGCAGGTTTGTGAATTACAGTGCCCCTGAGCTCCTTTCTTCAACTCGTTTTCTTGTGAGCTGGCCGCAACACTGCAGGATGGCTTCAGGCCCTAATCTGGTTCCGGCACGGCACGCTGAGCCTTTGGTTATTTCCTCTTCCTGGTGGGAAATGAGAGTTAAATTTGCCCGTCCAGACACCTCCAGCTAGCCTCTCATTGGTTCTCGCTATTCCTGTTCATCTTCCGCAGAAATTGCAAACTGGGCCAAACAGGAGGTTAAAGGGACTGACTCTCCAAGTCGGGAGAGTGTTAGTAAAGCGTCTGGAATGTTGCACCCGAGTACCAGGGTACGAAAACTGAGACATATTTGAACACGTCTCCCGATCACATGGTTGATCATACTCTAGGTTCCACATGCATGTTTTAGCTGAAGGAAGAATACCTTAAACCTGGGTAGTTGAAACCCGTGGAATGGGTACCATGCAATATGACTTCAAAGGGTCTTCATTTGCTCACCGAACCTCTCCAATCCTATCACTGCTGCGGTTATGTCCCTGTACACATGCTTGATTCTCTTTCGGAGACATAGCAATCCATAGGTTTTAAGATACTTAAGAGTCAGGTACATTCTTAGGCGTTTAATATGCGGTGTTGAGTCCATTTCGTTGAGCAAGGAGTAGCTCTTGTCTATTCCATATTTGGCTTAAGGAACTTTATCTGTGCTCATTTCAATCTCTGGTTTTATGCAGCACCCCAACTCACCTTTACCCTTAAACAAGCATAAGTTGGTTTTCTAAATTTGAGACCCTGTTCTGTTCTGTAATTCAGTTCCTGTGTAGCCAAGTTTACATTCCGTGTATTACTGATATCTTATGATGTTTCTTTTTCTGTGTGACTTATTTCAGTTAGAATCATCGTACCTGAATCCACTCATTGTGCTGCTACGGGCCTGATGACATAGATTTCACTGCTGAGTGATACTGCATTGTACGTAAGTACCACAAGTTCTTTATCCATTTTTCACTTTCTGTGATATTGAACTTGTACGGTAAACGAGGTTCTTGTAAACAGAGGCGTCCCAAACATTGGGGTGGCTGTATCTTTTTGATTTTAATTTCCCTAAGCTATAGGACCATAAGTGGAAGTGCCCTAGGCTCTGTTGCTTTGTTTTTTAGATGTTTCAGGAAACACCATACACTTATCCCGAGTGTCTGTTGGCAATTTACATCCCGCCCATCAGCATAACAAGGCTCCCAGTTCTCCATGGCCTGTCCTGCCTTTCTGGATTTTACACTTTTTTCAGATGACCCTTTTGACCGGGGGGAAGTGAGACTTCATTGTAGTGCAGATTTCCTTTGCAAGCTTGCTTGGTTGGCCAAAAAGGGCGTATGCGTTTTTTCCTGAATATATTCAGGAAAAAACGCATACGCCCTTTTTGGCCAAGTGCATAATTGTAGACCTTCTGCCTCTTTTCCTATGCTTTCAATGCAATTCCAGTCTACCTCCTGAAATCGGTTTCCTGCAATTCTGCCCCGCTTTCAAGTCCTCTTGGCAGCCTTACTTCAGTATATTTTTGGACGATAGCTGTCATTTATAACTCTGCAGGTTTGTGAATTACAGTGCCCCTGAGCTCCTTTCTTCAACTCGTTTTCTTGTGAGCTGGCCGCAACACCGCAGGATGGCTTCAGGCCCTAATCTGGTTCCGGCACGGCACGCTGAGCCTTTGGTTATTTCCTCTTCCTGGTGGGAAATGAGAGTTAAATTTGCCCGTCCAGACACCTCCAGCTAGTCTCTCATTGGTTCTCGCTATTCCTGTTCATCTTCCGCAGAAATTGCAAACTGGGCCAAACAGGAGGTTAAAGGGACTGACTCTCCAAGTCGGGAGAGTGTTAGTAAAGCGTCTGGAATGTTGCACCCGAGTACCAGGGTACGAAAACTGAGACATATTTGAACACGTCTCCCGATCACATGGTTGATCATACTCTAGGTTCCACATGCATGTTTTAGCTGAAGGAAGAATACCTTAAACCTGGGTAGTTGAAACCCGTGGAATGGGTACCATGCAATATGACTTCAAAGGGTCTTCATTTGCTCACCGAACCTCTCCAATCCTATCACTGCTGCGTTTATGTCCCTGTACACATGCTTGATTCTCTTTCGGAGACATAGCAATCCATAGGTTTTAAGATACTTAAGAGTCAGGTACATTCTTAGGCGTTTAATATGCGGTGTTGAGTCCATTTCGTTGAGCAAGGAGTAGCTCTTGTCTATTCCATATTTGGCTTAAGGAACTTTATCTGTGCTCATTTCAATCTCTGGTTTTATGCAGCACCCCAACTCACCTTTCCCCTTAAACAAGCATAAGTTGGTTTTCTAAATTCGAGACCCTGTTCTGTTCTGTAATTCAGTTCCTGTGTAGCCAAGTTTACATTCCGTGTATTACTGATATCTTATGATGTTTCTTTTTCTGTGTGACTTATTTCAGTTAGAATCATCGTACCTGAATCCACTCATTGTGCTGCTACGGGCCTGATGACATAGATTTCACTGCTGAGTGATACTGCATTGTACGTATGTACCACAAGTTCTTTATGCATTTTTCACTTTCTGTGATATTGAACTTGTACGGTAAACGAGGTTCTTGTAAACAGAGGCGTCCCAAACATTGGGGTGGCTGTATCTTTTTGATTTTAATTTCCCTAAGCTATAGGACCATAAGTGGAAGTGCCCTAGGCTCTGTTGCTTTGTTTTTTAGATGTTTCAGGAAACAGGATACACTTCTCCCGAGTGTCTGTTGGCAATTTACATCCCGCCCATCAGCATAACAAGGCTCCCAGTTCTCCATGGCCTGTACTGCCTTTCTGGATTTTACACTTTTTTCAGATGGCCCTTTTGACCGGGGGTGGGGGGAAGTGAGACTTCATTGTAGTGCAGATTTCCTTTGCAAGCTTGCTTGGTTGGCCAAAAAGGGCGTATGCGTTTTTTCCTGAATATATTCAGGAAAAAACGCATACGCCCTTTTTGGCCAAGTGCATCATTGTAGACCTTCTGCCTCTTTTCCTATGCTTTCAATGCAATTCCAGTCTACCTCCTGAAATCGGTTTCCTGCAATTCTGCCCCGCTTTCAAGTCCTCTTGGCAGCCTTACTTCAGTATATTTTTGGACGATAGCTGTCATTTATAACTCTGCAGGTTTGTGAATTACAGTGCCCCTGAGCTCCTTTCTTCAACTCGTTTTCTTGTGAGCTGGCCGCAACACCGCAGGATGGCTTCAGGCCCTAATCTGGTTCCGGCACGGCACGCTGAGCCTTTGGTTATTTCCTCTTCCTGGTGGGAAATGAGAGTTAAATTTGCCCGTCCAGACACCTCCAGCTAGTCTCTCATTGGTTCTCGCTATTCCTGTTCATCTTCCGCAGAAATTGCAAACTGGGCCAAACAGGAGGTTAAAGGGACTGACTCTCCAAGTCGGGAGAGTGTTAGTAAAGCGTCTGGAATGTTGCACCCGAGTACCAGGGTACGAAAACTGAGACATATTTGAACACGTCTCCCGATCACATGGCTGATCATACTCTAGGTTCCACATGCATGTTTTAGCTGAAGGAAGAATACCTTAAACCTGGGTAGTTGAAACCCGTGGAATGGGTACCATGCAATATGACTTCAAAGGGTCTTCATTTGCTCACCGAACCTCTCCAATCCTATCACTGCTGCGTTTATGTCCCTGTACACATGCTTGATTCTCTTTCGGAGACATAGCAATCCATAGGTTTTAAGATACTTAAGAGTCAGGTACATTCTTAGGCGTTTAATATGCGGTGTTGAGTCCATTTCGTTGAGCAAGGAGTAGCTCTTGTCTATTCCATATTTGGCTTAAGGAACTTTATCTGTGCTCATTTCAATCTCTGGTTTTATGCAGCACCCCAACTCACCTTTCCCCTTAAACAAGCATAAGTTGGTTTTCTAAATTCGAGACCCTGTTCTGTTCTGTAATTCAGTTCCTGTGTAGCCAAGTTTACATTCCGTGTATTACTGATATCTTATGATGTTTCTTTTTCTGTGTGACTTATTTCAGTTAGAATCATCGTACCTGAATCCACTCATTGTGCTGCTACGGGCCTGATGACATAGATTTCACTGCTGAGTGATACTGCATTGTACGTATGTACCACAAGTTCTTTATCCATTTTTCACTTTCTGTGATATTGAACTTGTACGGTAAACGAGGTTCTTGTAAACAGAGGCGTCCCAAACATTGGGGTGGCTGTATCTTTTTGATTTTAATTTCCCTAAGCTATAGGACCATAAGTGGAAGTGCCCTAGGCTCTGTTGCTTTGTTTTTTAGATGTTTCAGGAAACACGATACACTTCTCCCGAGTGTCTGTTGGCAATTTACATCCCGCCCATCAGCATAACAAGGCTCCCAGTTCTCCATGGCCTGTACTGCCTTTCTGGATTTTACACTTTTTTCAGATGGCCCTTTTGACCGGGGGTGGGGGGAAGTGAGACTTCATTGTAGTGCAGATTTCCTTTGCAAGCTTGCTTGGTTGGCCAAAAAGGGCGTATGCGTTTTTTCCTGAATATATTCAGGAAAAAACGCATACGCCCTTTTTGGCCAAGTGCATCATTGTAGACCTTCTGCCTCTTTTCCTATGCTTTCAATGCAATTCCAGTCTACCTCCTGAAATCGGTTTCCTGCAATTCTGCCCCGCTTTCAAGTCCTCTTGGCAGCCTTACTTCAGTATATTTTTGGACGATAGCTGTCATTTATAACTCTGCAGGTTTGTGAATTACAGTGCCCCTGAGCTCCTTTCTTCAACTCGTTTTCTTGTGAGCTGGCCGCAACACCGCAGGATGGCTTCAGGCCCTAATCTGGTTCCGGCACGGCACGCTGAGCCTTTGGTTATTTCCTCTTCCTGGTGGGAAATGAGAGTTAAATTTGCCCGTCCAGACACCTCCAGCTAGTCTCTCATTGGTTCTCGCTATTCCTGTTCATCTTCCGCAGAAATTGCAAACTGGGCCAAACAGGAGGTTAAAGGGACTGACTCTCCAAGTCGGGAGAGTGTTAGTAAAGCGTCTGGAATGTTGCACCCGAGTACCAGGGTACGAAAACTGAGACATATTTGAACACGTCTCCCGATCACATGGCTGATCATACTCTAGGTTCCACATGCATGTTTTAGCTGAAGGAAGAATACCTTAAACCTGGGTAGTTGAAACCCGTGGAATGGGTACCATGCAATATGACTTCAAAGGGTCTTCATTTGCTCACCGAACCTCTCCAATCCTATCACTGCTGCGGTTATGTCCCTGTACACATGCTTGATTCTCTTTCGGAGACATAGCAATCCATAGGTTTTAAGATACTTAAGAGTCAGGTACATTCTTAGGCGTTTAATATGCGGTGTTGAGTCCATTTCGTTGAGCAAGGAGTAGCTCTTGTCTATTCCATATTTGGCTTAAGGAACTTTATCTGTGCTCATTTCAATCTCTGGTTTTATGCAGCACCCCAACTCACCTTTACCCTTAAACAAGCATAAGTTGGTTTTCTAAATTTGAGACCCTGTTCTGTTCTGTAATTCAGTTCCTGTGTAGCCAAGTTTACATTCCGTGTATTACTGATATCTTATGATGTTTCTTTTTCTGTGTGACTTATTTCAGTTAGAATCATCGTACCTGAATCCACTCATTGTGCTGCTATGGGCCTGATGACATAGATTTCACTGCTGAGTGATACTGCATTGTACGTAAGTACCACAAGTTCTTTATCCATTTTTCACTTTCTGTGATATTGAATTTGTACGGTAAACGAGGTTCTTGTAAACAGAGGCGTCCCAAACATTGGGGTGGCTGTATCTTTTTGATTTTAATTTCCCTAAGCTATAGGACCATAAGTGGAAGTGCCCTAGGCTCTGTTGCTTTGTTTTTTAGATGTTTCAGGAAACACCATACACTTCTCCCGAGTGTCTGTTGGCAATTTACATCCCGCCCATCAGCATAACAAGGCTCCCAGTTCTCCATGGCCTGTCCTGCCTTTCTGGATTTTACACTTTTTTCAGATGGCCCTTTTGACCGGGGGGGGGAGGAAGTGAGACTTCATTGTAGTGCAGATTTCCTTTGCAAGCTTGCTTGGTTGGCCAAAAAGGGCGTATGCGTTTTTTCCTGAATATATTCAGGAAAAAACGCATACGCCCTTTTTGGCCAAGTGCATCATTGTGGACCTTCTGCCTCTTTTCCTATGCTTTCAATGCAATTCCAGTCTACCTCCTGAAATCGGTTTCCTGCAATTCTGCCCCGCTTTCAAGTCCTCTTGGCAGCCTTACTTCAGTATATTTTTGGACGATAGCTGTCATTTATAACTCTGCAGGTTTGTGAATTACAGTGCCCCTGAGCTCCTTTCTTCAACTCGTTTTCTTGTGAGCTGGCCGCAACACCGCAGGATGGCTTCAGGCCCTAATCTGGTTCCGGCACGGCACGCTGAGCCTTTGGTTATTTCCTCTTCCTGGTGGGAAATGAGAGTTAAATTTGCCCGTCCAGAGACCTCCAGCTAGTCTCTCATTGGTTCTCGCTATTCCTGTTCATCTTCCGCAGAAATTGCAAACTGGGCCAAACAGGAGGTTAAAGGGACTGACTCTCCAAGTCGGGAGAGTGTTAGTAAAGCGTCTGGAATGTTGCACCCGAGTACCAGGGTACGAAAACTGAGACATATTTGAACACGTCTCCCGATCACATGGTTGATCATACTCTAGGTTCCACATGCATGTTTTAGCTGAAGGAAGAATACCTTAAACCTGGGTAGTTGAAACCCGTGGAATGGGTACCATGCAATATGACTTCAAAGGGTCTTCATTTGCTCACCGAACCTCTCCAATCCTATCACTGCTGCGTTTATGTCCCTGTACACATGCTTGATTCTCTTTCGGAGACATAGCAATCCATAGGTTTTAAGATACTTAAGAGTCAGGTACATTCTTAGGCGTTTAATATGCGGTGTTGAGTCCATTTCGTTGAGCAAGGAGTAGCTCTTGTCTATTCCATATTTGGCTTAAGGAACTTTATCTGTGCTCATTTCAATCTCTGGTTTTATGCAGCACCCCAACTCACCTTTCCCCTTAAACAAGCATAAGTTGGTTTTCTAAATTTGAGACCCTGTTCTGTTCTGTAATTCAGTTCCTGTGTAGCCAAGTTTACATTCCGTGTATTACTGATATCTTATGATGTTTCTTTTTCTGTGTGACTTATTTCAGTTAGAATCATCGTACCTGAATCCACTCATTGTGCTGCTACGGGCCTGATGACATAGATTTCACTGCTGAGTGATACTGCATTTTACGTAAGTACCACATGTTCTTTATCCATTTTTCACTTTCTGTGATATTGAACTTGTACGGTAAACGAGGTTCTTGTAAACAGAGGCGTCCCAAACATTGGGGTGGCTGTATCTTTTTGATTTTAATTTCCCTAAGCTATAGGACCATAAGTGGAAGTGCCCTAGGCTCTGTTGCTTTGTTTTTTAGATGTTTCAGGAAACACCATACACTTCTCCCGAGTGTCTGTTGGCAGTTTACATCCCGCCCATCAGCATAACAAGGCTCCCAGTTCTCCATGGCCTGTCCTGCCTTTCTGGATTTTACACTTTTTTCAGATGGCCCTTTTGACCGGGGGGGGGGGAAGTGAGACTTCATTGTAGTGCAGATTTCCTTTGCAAGCTTGCTTGGTTGGCCAAAAAGGGCGTATGCGTTTTTTCCTGAATATATTCAGGAAAAAACGCATACGCCCTTTTTGGCCAAGTGCATCATTGTGGACGTTCTGCCTCTTTTCCTATGCTTTCAATGCAATTCCAGTCTACCTCCTGAAATCGGTTTCCTGCAATTCTGCCCCGCTTTCAAGTCCTCTTGGCAGCCTTACTTCAGTATATTTTTGGACGATAGTTGTCATTTATAACTCTGCAGGTTTGTGAATTACAGTGCCCCTGAGCTCCTTTCTTCAACTCGTTTTCTTGTGAGCTGGCCGCAACACTGCAGGATGGCTTCAGGCCCTAATCTGGTTCCGGCACGGCACGCTGAGCCTTTGGTTATTTCCTCTTCCTGTTGGGAAATGAGAGTTAAATTTGCCCGTCCAGACACCTCCAGCTAGCCTCTCATTGGTTCTCGCTATTCCTGTTCATCTTCCGCAGAAATTGCAAACTGGGCCAAACAGGAGGTTAAAGGGACTGACTCTCCAAGTCGGGAGAGTGTTAGTAAAGCGTCTGGAATGTTGCACCCGAGTACCAGGGTACGAAAACTGAGACATATTTGAACACGTCTCCCGATCACATGGTTGATCATACTCTAGGTTCCACATGCATGTTTTAGCTGAAGGAAGAATACCTTAAACCTGGGTAGTTGAAACCCGTGGAATGGGTACCATGCAATATGACTTCAAAGGGTCTTCATTTGCTCACCGAACCTCTCCAATCCTATCACTGCTGCGTTTATGTCCCTGTACACATGCTTGATTCTCTTTCGGAGACATAGCAATCCATAGGTTTTAAGATACTTAAGAGTCAGGTACATTCTTAGGCGTTTAATATGCGGTGTTGAGTCCATTTCGTTGAGCAAGGAGTAGCTCTTGTCTATTCCATATTTGGCTTAAGGAACTTTATCTGTGCTCATTTCAATCTCTGGTTTTATGCAGCACCCCAACTCACCTTTACCCTTAAACAAGCATAAGTTGGTTTTCTAAATTTGAGACCCTGTTCTGTTCTGTAATTCAGTTCCTGTGTAGCCAAGTTTACATTCCGTGTATTACTGATATCTTATGATGTTTCTTTTTCTGTGTGACTTATTTCAGTTAGAATCATCGTACCTGAATCCACTCATTGTGCTGCTACGGGCCTGATGACATAGATTTCACTGCTGAGTGATACTGCATTGTACGTAAGTACCACAAGTTCTTTATCCATTTTTCACTTTCTGTGATATTGAACTTGTACGGTAAACGAGGTTCTTGTAAACAGAGGCGTCCCAAACATTGGGGTGGCTGTATCTTTTTGATTTTAATTTCCCTAAGCTATAGGACCATAAGTGGAAGTGCCCTAGGCTCTGTTGCTTTGTTTTTTAGATGTTTCAGGAAACACCATACACTTCTCCCGAGTGTCTGTTGGCAATGTACATCCCGCCCATCAGCATAACAAGGCTCCCAGTTCTCCATGGCCTGTCCTGCCTTTCTGGATTTTACACTTTTTTCAGATGGCCCTTTTGACCGGGGGGAAGTGAGACTTCATTGTAGTGTAGATTTCCATTGCAAGCTTGCTTGGTTGGCCAAAAAGGGCGTATGCGTTTTTTCCTGAATATATTCAGGAAAAAACGCATACGCCCTTTTTGGCCAAGTGCATCATTGTGGACGTTCTGCCTCTTTTCCTATGCTTTCAATGCAATTCCAGTCTACCTCCTGAAATCGGTTTCCTGCAATTCTGCCCCGCTTTCAAGTCCTCTTGGCAGCCTTACTTCAGTATATTTTTGGACGATAGTTGTCATTTATAACTCTGCAGGTTTGTGAATTACAGTGCCCCTGAGCTCCTTTCTTCAACTCGTTTTCTTGTGAGCTGGCCGCAACACTGCAGGATGGCTTCAGGCCCTAATCTGGTTCCGGCACGGCACGCTGAGCCTTTGGTTATTTCCTCTTCCTGGTGGGAAATGAGAGTTAAATTTGCCCGTCCAGACACCTCCAGCTAGCCTCTCATTGGTTCTCGCTATTCCTGTTCATCTTCCGCAGAAATTGCAAACTGGGCCAAACAGGAGGTTAAAGGGACTGACTCTCCAAGTCGGGAGAGTGTTAGTAAAGCGTCTGGAATGTTGCACCCGAGTACCAGGGTACGAAAACTGAGACATATTTGAACACGTCTCCCGATCACATGGTTGATCATACTCTAGGTTCCACATGCATGTTTTAGCTGAAGGAAGAATACCTTAAACCTGGGTAGTTGAAACCCGTGGAATGGGTACCGTGCAATATGACTTCAAAGGGTCTTCATTTGCTCACCGAACCTCTCCAATCCTATCACTGCTGCGGTTATGTCCCTGTACACATGCTTGATTCTCTTTCGGAGACATAGCAATCCATAGGTTTTAAGATACTTAAGAGTCAGGTACATTCTTAGGCGTTTAATATGCGGTGTTGAGTCCATTTCGTTGAGCAAGGAGTAGCTCTTGTCTATTCCATATTTGGCTTAAGGAACTTTATCTGTGCTCATTTCAATCTCTGGTTTTATGCAGCACCCCAACTCACCTTTACCCTTAAACAAGCATAAGTTGGTTTTCTAAATTTGAGACCCTGTTCTGTTCTGTAATTCAGTTCCTGTGTAGCCAAGTTTACATTCCGTGTATTACTGATATCTTATGATGTTTCTTTTTCTGTGTGACTTATTTCAGTTAGAATCATCGTACCTGAATCCACTCATTGTGCTGCTACGGGCCTGATGACATAGATTTCACTGCTGAGTGATACTGCATTGTACGTAAGTACCACAAGTTCTTTATCCATTTTTCACTTTCTGTGATATTGAACTTGTACGGTAAACGAGGTTCTTGTAAACAGAGGCGTCCCAAACTGTGGGGTGGCTGTATCTTTTTGATTTTAATTTCCCTAAGCTATAGGACCATAAGTGGAAGTGCCCTAGGCTCTGTTGCTTTGTTTTTTAGATGTTTCAGGAAACACCATACACTTATCCCGAGTGTCTGTTGGCAATTTACATCCCGCCCATCAGCATAACAAGGCTCCCAGTTCTCCATGGCCTGTCCTGCCTTTCTGGATTTTACACTTTTTTCAGATGACCCTTTTGACCGGGGGGAAGTGAGACTTCATTGTAGTGCAGATTTCCTTTGCAAGCTTGCTTGGTTGGCCAAAAAGGGCGTATGCGTTTTTTCCTGAATATATTCAGGAAAAAACGCATACGCCCTTTTTGGCCAAGTGCATCATTGTGGACGTTCTGCCTCTTTTCCTATGCTTTCAATGCAATTCCAGTCTACCTCCTGAAATCGGTTTCCTGCAATTCTGCCCCGCTTTCAAGTCCTCTTGGCAGCCTTACTTCAGTATATTTTTGGACGATAGTTGTCATTTATAACTCTGCAGGTTTGTGAATTACAGTGCCCCTGAGCTCCTTTCTTCAACTCGTTTTCTTGTGAGCTGGCCGCAACACCGCAGGATGGCTTCAGGCCCTAATCTGGTTCCGGCACGGCACGCTGAGCCTTTGGTTATTTCCTCTTCCTGGTGGGAAATGAGAGTTAAATTTGCCCGTCCAGACACCTCCAGCTAGTCTCTCATTGGTTCTCGCTATTCCTGTTCATCTTCCGCAGAAATTGCAAACTGGGCCAAACAGGAGGTTAAAGGGACTGACTCTCCAAGTCGGGAGAGTGTTAGTAAAGCGTCTGGAATGTTGCACCCGAGTACCAGGGTACGAAAACTGAGACATATTTGAACACGTCTCCCGATCACATGGTTGATCATACTCTAGGTTCCACATGCATGTTTTAGCTGAAGGAAGAATACCTTAAACCTGGGTAGTTGAAACCCGTGGAATGGGTACCATGCAATATGACTTCAAAGGGTCTTCATTTGCTCACCGAACCTCTCCAATCCTATCACTGCTGCGGTTATGTCCCTGTACACATGCTTGATTCTCTTTCGGAGACATAGCAATCCATAGGTTTTAAGATACTTAAGAGTCAGGTACATTCTTAGGCGTTTAATATGCGGTGTTGAGTCCATTTCGTTGAGCAAGGAGTAGCTCTTGTCTATTCCATATTTGGCTTAAGGAACTTTATCTGTGCTCATTTCAATCTCTGGTTTTATGCAGCACCCCAACTCACCTTTACCCTTAAACAAGCATAAGTTGGTTTTCTAAATTTGAGACCCTGTTCTGTTCTGTAATTCAGTTCCTGTGTAGCCAAGTTTACATTCCGTGTATTACTGATATCTTATGATGTTTCTTTTTCTGTGTGACTTATTTCAGTTAGAATCATCGTACCTGAATCCACTCATTGTGCTGCTACGGGCCTGATGACATAGATTTCACTGCTGAGTGATACTGCATTGTACGTAAGTACCACAAGTTCTTTATCCATTTTTCACTTTCTGTGATATTGAACTTGTACGGTAAACGAGGTTCTTGTAAACAGAGGCGTCCCAAACTGTGGGGTGGCTGTATCTTTTTGATTTTAATTTCCCTAAGCTATAGGACCATAAGTGGAAGTGCCCTAGGCTCTGTTGCTTTGTTTTTTAGATGTTTCAGGAAACACCATACACTTATCCCGAGTGTCTGTTGGCAATGTACATCCCGCCCATCAGCATAACAAGGCTCCCAGTTCTCCATGGCCTGTCCTGCCTTTCTGGATTTTACACTTTTTTCAGATGACCCTTTTGACCGGGGGGAAGTGAGACTTCATTGTAGTGCAGATTTCCTTTGCAAGCTTGCTTGGTTGGCCAAAAAGGGCGTATGCGTTTTTTCCTGAATATATTCAGGAAAAAACGCATACGCCCTTTTTGGCCAAGTGCATCATTGTGGACGTTCTGCCTCTTTTCCTATGCTTTCAATGCAATTCCAGTCTACCTCCTGAAATCGGTTTCCTGCAATTCTGCCCCGCTTTCAAGTCCTCTTGGCAGCCTTACTTCAGTATATTTTTGGACGATAGTTGTCATTTATAACTCTGCAGGTTTGTGAATTACAGTGCCCCTGAGCTCCTTTCTTCAACTCGTTTTCTTGTGAGCTGGCCGCAACACCGCAGGATGGCTTCAGGCCCTAATCTGGTTCCGGCACGGCACGCTGAGCCTTTGGTTATTTCCTCTTCCTGGTGGGAAATGAGAGTTAAATTTGCCCGTCCAGACACCTCCAGCTAGTCTCTCATTGGTTCTCGCTATTCCTGTTCATCTTCCGCAGAAATTGCAAACTGGGCCAAACAGGAGGTTAAAGGGACTGACTCTCCAAGTCGGGAGAGTGTTAGTAAAGCGTCTGGAATGTTGCACCCGAGTACCAGGGTACGAAAACTGAGACATATTTGAACACGTCTCCCGATCACATGGTTGATCATACTCTAGGTTCCACATGCATGTTTTAGCTGAAGGAAGAATACCTTAAACCTGGGTAGTTGAAACCCGTGGAATGGGTACCATGCAATATGACTTCAAAGGGTCTTCATTTGCTCACCGAACCTCTCCAATCCTATCACTGCTGCGGTTATGTCCCTGTACACATGCTTGATTCTCTTTCGGAGACATAGCAATCCATAGGTTTTAAGATACTTAAGAGTCAGGTACATTCTTAGGCGTTTAATATGCGGTGTTGAGTCCATTTCGTTGAGCAAGGAGTAGCTCTTGTCTATTCCATATTTGGCTTAAGGAACTTTATCTGTGCTCATTTCAATCTCTGGTTTTATGCAGCACCCCAACTCACCTTTACCCTTAAACAAGCATAAGTTGGTTTTCTAAATTTGAGACCCTGTTCTGTTCTGTAATTCAGTTCCTGTGTAGCCAAGTTTACATTCCGTGTATTACTGATATCTTATGATGTTTCTTTTTCTGTGTGACTTATTTCAGTTAGAATCATCGTACCTGAATCCACTCATTGTGCTGCTACGGGCCTGATGACATAGATTTCACTGCTGAGTGATACTGCATTGTACGTAAGTACCACAAGTTCTTTATCCATTTTTCACTTTCTGTGATATTGAACTTGTACGGTAAACGAGGTTCTTGTAAACAGAGGCGTCCCAAACTTTGGGGTGGCTGTGTCTTTTTGATTTTAATTTCCCTAAGCTATAGGACCATAAGTGGAAGTGCCCTAGGCTCTGTTGCTTTGTTTTTTAGATGTTTCAGTAAACACCATACACTTCTCCGGAGTGTCTGTTGGCAGTTTACATCCCACCCATCAGCATAACAAGGCTCCCAGTTCTCCATGGCCTGTCCTGCCTTTCTGGATTTTACACTTTTTTCAGATGGCCCTTTTGACCGGGGGGAAGTGAGACTTCATTGTAGTGCAGATTTCCTTTGCAAGCTTGCTTGGTTGGCCAAAAAGGGCGTATGCGTTTTTTCCTGAATATATTCAGGAAAAAACGCATACGCCCTTTTTGACCAAGTGCATCATTGTGGACGTTCTGCCTCTTTTCCTATGCTTTCAATGCAATTCCAGTCTACCTCCTGAAATCGGTTTCCTGCAATTCTGCCCCGCTTTCAAGTCCTCTTGGCAGCCTTACTTCAGTATATTTTTGGACGATAGTTGTCATTTATAACTCTGCAGGTTTGTGAATTACAGTGCCCCTGAGCTCCTTTCTTCAACTCGTTTTCTTGTGAGCTGGCCGCAACACCGCAGGATGGCTTCAGGCCCTAATCTGGTTCCGGCACGGCACGCTGAGCCTTTGGTTATTTCCCCTTCCTGGTGGGAAATGAGAGTTAAATTTGCCCGTCCAGACACCTCCAGCTAGTCTCTCATTGGTTCTCGCTATTCCTGTTCATCTTCCGCAGAAATTGCAAACTGGGCCAAACAGGAGGTTAAAGGGACTGACTCTCCAAGTCGGGAGAGTGTTAGTAAAGCGTCTGGAATGTTGCACCCGAGTACCAGGGTACGAAAACTGAGACATATTTGAACACGTCTCCCGATCACATGGTTGATCATACTCTAGGTTCCACATGCATGTTTTAGCTGAAGGAAGAATACCTTAAACCTGGGTAGTTGAAACCCGTGGAATGGGTACCATGCAATATGACTTCAAAGGGTCTTCATTTGCTCACCGAACCTCTCCAATCCTATCACTGCTGCGGTTATGTCCCTGTACACATGCTTGATTCTCTTTTGGAGACATAGCAATCCATAGGTTTTAAGATACTTAAGAGTCAGGTACATTCTTAGGCGTTTAATATGCGGTGTTGAGTCCATTTCGTTGAGCAAGGAGTAGCTCTTGTCTATTCCATATTTGACTTAAGGAACTTTATCTGTGCTCATTTCAATCTCTGGTTTTATGCAGCACCCCAACTCACCTTTACCCTTAAACAAGCATAAGTTGGTTTTCTAAATTTGAGACCCTGTTCTGTTCTGTAATTCAGTTCCTGTGTAGCCAAGTTTACATTCCGTGTATTACTGATATCTTATGATGTTTCTTTTTCTGTGTGACTTATTTCAGTTACAATCATCGTACCTGAATCCACTCATTGTGCTGCTACGGGCCTGATGACATAGATTTCACTGCTGAGTGATACTGCATTGTACGTAAGTACCACAAGTTCTTTATCCATTTTTCACTTTCTGTGATATTGAACTTGTACGGTAAACGAGGTTCTTGTAAACAGAGGCGTCCCAAACATTGGGGTGGCTGTATCTTTTTGATTTTAATTTCCCTAAGCTATAGGACCATAAGTGGAAGTGCCCTAGGCTCTGTTGCTTTGTTTTTTAGATGTTTCAGGAAACACCATACACTTCTCCCGAGTGTCTGTTGGCAATTGACATCCCGCCCATCAGCATAACAAGGCTCCCAGTTCTCCATGGCCTGTCCTGCCTTTCTGGATTTTACACTTTTTTCAGATGGCCCTTTTGACCGGGGGGAAGTGAGACTTCATTGTAGTGCAGATTTCCTTTGCAAGCTTGCTTGGTTGGCCAAAAAGGGCGTATGCGTTTTTTCCTGAATATATTCAGGAAAAAACGCATACGCCCTTTTTGGCCAAGTGCATCATTGTGGACGTTCTGCCTCTTTTCCTATGCTTTCAATGCAATTCCAGTCTACCTCCTGAAATCGGTTTCCTGCAATTCTGCCCCGCTTTCAAGTCCTCTTGGCAGCCTTACTTCAGTATATTTTTGGACGATAGTTGTCATTTATAACTCTGCAGGTTTGTGAATTACAGTGCCCCTGAGCTCCTTTCTTCAACTCGTTTTCTTGTGAGCTGGCCGCAACACCGCAGGATGGCTTCAGGCCCTAATCTGGTTCCGGCACGGCACGCTGAGCCTTTGGTTATTTCCTCTTCCTGGTGGGAAATGAGAGTTAAATTTGCCCGTCCAGACACCTCCAGCTAGTCTCTCATTGGTTCTCGCTATTCCTGTTCATCTTCCGCAGAAATTGCAAACTGGGCCAAACAGGAGGTTAAAGGGACTGACTCTCCAAGTCGGGAGAGTGTTAGTAAAGCGTCTGGAATGTTGCACCCGAGTACCAGGGTACGAAAACTGAGACATATTTGAACACGTCTCCCGATCACATGGTTGATCATACTCTAGGTTCCACATGCATGTTTTAGCTGAAGGAAGAATACCTTAAACCTGGGTAGTTGAAACCCGTGGAATGGGTACCATGCAATATGACTTCAAAGGGTCTTCATTTGCTCACCGAACCTCTCCAATCCTATCACTGCTGCGGTTATGTCCCTGTACACATGCTTGATTCTCTTTCGGAGACATAGCAATCCATAGGTTTTAAGATACTTAAGAGTCAGGTACATTCTTAGGCGTTTAATATGCGGTGTTGAGTCCATTTCGTTGAGCAAGGAGTAGCTCTTGTCTATTCCATATTTGGCTTAAGGAACTTTATCTGTGCTCATTTCAATCTCTGGTTTTATGCAGCACCCCAACTCACCTTTACCCTTAAACAAGCATAAGTTGGTTTTCTAAATTTGAGACCCTGTTCTGTTCTGTAATTCAGTTCCTGTGTAGCCAAGTTTACATTCCGTGTATTACTGATATCTTATGATGTTTCTTTTTCTGTGTGACTTATTTCAGTTAGAATCATCGTACCTGAATCCACTCATTGTGCTGCTACGGGCCTGATGACATAGATTTCACTGCTGAGTGATACTGCATTGTACGTAAGTACCACAAGTTCTTTATCCATTTTTCACTTTCTGTGATATTGAACTTGTACGGTAAACGAGGTTCTTGTAAACAGAGGCGTCCCAAACATTGGGGTGGCTGTATCTTTTTGATTTTAATTTCCCTAAGCTATAGGACCATAAGTGGAAGTGCCCTAGGCTCTGTTGCTTTGTTTTTTAGATGTTTCAGGAAACACCATACACTTCTCCCGAGTGTCTGTTGGCAATTGACATCCCGCCCATCAGCATAACAAGGCTCCCAGTTCTCCATGGCCTGTCCTGCCTTTCTGGATTTTACACTTTTTTCAGATGGCCCTTTTGACCGGGGGGGGGGGAAGTGAGACTTCATTGTAGTGCAGATTTCCTTTGCAAGCTTGCTTGGTTGGCCAAAAAGGGCGTATGCGTTTTTTCCTGAATATATTCAGGAAAAAACGCATACGCCCTTTTTGGCCAAGTGCATCATTGTGGACGTTCTGCCTCTTTTCCTATGCTTTCAATGCAATTCCAGTCTACCTCCTGAAATCGGTTTCCTGCAATTCTGCCCCGCTTTCAAGTCCTCTTGGCAGCCTTACTTCAGTATATTTTTGGACGATAGTTGTCATTTATAACTCTGCAGGTTTGTGAATTACAGTGCCCCTGAGCTCCTTTCTTCAACTCGTTTTCTTGTGAGCTGGCCGCAACACCGCAGGATGGCTTCAGGCCCTAATCTGGTTCCGGCACGGCACGCTGAGCCTTTGGTTATTTCCTCTTCCTGGTGGGAAATGAGAGTTAAATTTGCCCGTCCAGACACCTCCAGCTAGTCTCTCATTGGTTCTCGCTATTCCTGTTCATCTTCCGCAGAAATTGCAAACTGGGCCAAACAGGAGGTTAAAGGGACTGACTCTCCAAGTCGGGAGAGTGTTAGTAAAGCGTCTGGAATGTTGCACCCGAGTACCAGGGTACGAAAACTGAGACATATTTGAACACGTCTCCCGATCACATGGTTGATCATACTCTAGGTTCCACATGCATGTTTTAGCTGAAGGAAGAATACCTTAAACCTGGGTAGTTGAAACCCGTGGAATGGGTACCATGCAATATGACTTCAAAGGGTCTTCATTTGCTCACCGAACCTCTCCAATCCTATCACTGCTGCGTTTATGTCCCTGTACACATGCTTGATTCTCTTTCGGAGACATAGCAATCCATAGGTTTTAAGATACTTAAGAGTCAGGTACATTCTTAGGCGTTTAATATGCGGTGTTGAGTCCATTTCGTTGAGCAAGGAGTAGCTCTTGTCTATTCCATATTTGGCTTAAGGAACTTTATCTGTGCTCATTTCAATCTCTGGTTTTATGCAGCACCCCAACTCACCTTTACCCTTAAACAAGCATAAGTTGGTTTTCTAAATTTGAGACCCTGTTCTGTTCTGTAATTCAGTTCCTGTGTAGCCAAGTTTACATTCCGTGTATTACTGATATCTTATGATGTTTCTTTTTCTGTGTGACTTATTTCAGTTAGAATCATCGTACCTGAATCCACTCATTGTGCTGCTACGGGCCTGATGACATAGATTTCACTGCTGAGTGATACTGCATTGTACGTAAGTACCACAAGTTCTTTATCCATTTTTCACTTTCTGTGATATTGAACTTCTACGGTAAACGAGGTTCTTGTAAACAGAGGCGTCCCAAACTTTGGGGTGGCTGTGTCTTTTTGATTTTAATTTCCCTAAGCTATAGGACCATAAGTGGAAGTGCCCTAGGCTCTGTTGCTTTGTTTTTTAGATGTTTCAGGAAACACCATACACTTCTCCCGAGTGTCTGTTGGCAGTTTACATCCCGCCCATCAGCATAACAAGGCTCCCAGTTCTCCATGGCCTGTCCTGCCTTTCTGGATTTTACACTTTTTTCAGATGGCCCTTTTGACCGGGGGGAAGTGAGACTTCATTGTAGTGCAGATTTCCTTTGCAAGCTTGCTTGGTTGGCCAAAAAGGGCGTATGCGTTTTTTCCTGAATATATTCAGGAAAAAACGCATACGCCCTTTTTGGCCAAGTGCATCATTGTGGACGTTCTGCCTCTTTTCCTATGCTTTCAATGCAATTCCAGTCTACCTCCTGAAATCGGTTTCCTGCAATTCTGCCCCGCTTTCAAGTCGTCTTGGCAGCCTTACTTCAGTATATTTTTGGACGATAGTTGTCATTTATAACTCTGCAGGTTTGTGAATTACAGTGCCCATGAGCTCCTTTCTTCAACTCCTTTTCTTGTGAGTTGGCCGCAACACCGCAGGATGGCTTCAGGCCCTAATCTGGTTCCGGCACGGCACGCTGAGCCTTTGGTTATTTCCTCTTCCTGGTGGGAAATGAGAGTTAAATTTGCCCGTCCAGACACCTCCAGCTAGTCTCTCATTGGTTCTCGCTATTCCTGTTCATCTTCCGCAGAAATTGCAAACTGGGCCAAACAGGAGGTTAAAGGGACTGACTCTCCAAGTCGGGAGAGTGTTAGTAAAGCGTCTGGAATGTTGCACCCGAGTACCAGGGTACGAAAACTGAGACATATTTGAACACGTCTCCCGATCACATGGTTGATCATACTCTAGGTTCCACATGCATGTTTTAGCTGAAGGAAGAATACCTTAAACCTGGGTAGTTGAAACCCGTGGAATGGGTACCATGCAATATGACTTCAAAGGGTCTTCATTTGCTCACCGAACCTCTCCAATCCTATCACTGCTGCGTTTATGTCCCTGTACACATGCTTGATTCTCTTTCGGAGACATAGCAATCCATAGGTTTTAAGATACTTAAGAGTCAGGTACATTCTTAGGCGTTTAATATGCGGTGTTGAGTCCATTTCGTTGAGCAAGGAGTAGCTCTTGTCTATTCCATATTTGGCTTAAGGAACTTTATCTGTGCTCATTTCAATCTCTGGTTTTATGCAGCACCCCAACTCACCTTTCCCCTTAAACAAGCATAAGTTGGTTTTCTAAATTTGAGACCCTGTTCTGTTCTGTAATTCAGTTCCTGTGTAGCCAAGTTTACATTCCGTGTATTACTGATATCTTATGATGTTTCTATTTCTGTGTGACTTATTTCAGTTAGAATCATCGTACCTGAATCCACTCATTGTGCTGCTACGGGCCTGATGACATAGATTTCACTGCTGAGTGATACTGCATTGTACGTAAGTACCACATGTTCTTTATCCATTTTTCACTTTCTGTGATATTGAACTTGTACGGTAAACGAGGTTCTTGTAAACAGAGGCGTCCCAAACATTGGGGTGGCTGTATCTTTTTGATTTTAATTTCCCTAAGCTATAGGACCATAAGTGGAAGTGCCCTAGGCTCTGTTGCTTTGTTTTTTAGATGTTTCAGGAAACACCATACACTTCTCCCGAGTGTCTGTTGGCAATTTACATCCCGCCCATCAGCATAACAAGGCTCCCAGTCCTCCATGGCCTGTCCTGCCTTTCTGGATTTTACACTTTTTTCAGATGGCCCTTTTGACCGGGGGGAAGTGAGACTTCATTGTAGTGCAGATTTCCTTTGCAAGCTTGCTTGGTTGGCCAAAAAGGGCGTATGCGTTTTTTCCTGAATATATTCAGGAAAAAACGCATACGCCCTTTTTGGCCAAGTGCATCATTGTGGACGTTCTGCCTCTTTTCCTATGCTTTCAATGCAATTCCAGTCTACCTCCTGAAATCGGTTTCCTGCAATTCTGCCCCGCTTTCAAGTCCTCTTGGCAGCCTTACTTCAGTATATTTTTGGACGATAGTTGTCATTTATAACTCTGCAGGTTTGTGAATTACAGTGCCCATGAGCTCCTTTCTTCAACTCCTTTTCTTGTGAGTTGGCCGCAACACCGCAGGATGGCTTCAGGCCCTAATCTGGTTCCGGCACGGCACGCTGAGCCTTTGGTTATTTCCTCTTCCTGGTGGGAAATGAGAGTTAAATTTGCCCGTCCAGACACCTCCAGCTAGTCTCTCATTGGTTCTCGCTATTCCTGTTCATCTTCCGCAGAAATTGCAAACTGGGCCAAACAGGAGGTTAAAGGGACTGACTCTCCAAGTCGGGAGAGTGTTAGTAAAGCGTCTGGAATGTTGCACCCGAGTACCAGGGTACGAAAACTGAGACATATTTGAACACGTCTCCCGATCACATGGTTGATCATACTCTAGGTTCCACATGCATGTTTTAGCTGAAGGAAGAATACCTTAAACCTGGGTAGTTGAAACCCGTGGAATGGGTACCATGCAATATGACTTCAAAGGGTCTTCATTTGCTCACCGAACCTCTCCAATCCTATCACTGCTGCGTTTATGTCCCTGTACACATGCTTGATTCTCTTTCGGAGACATAGCAATCCATAGGTTTTAAGATACTTAAGAGTCAGGTACATTCTTAGGCGTTTAATATGCGGTGTTGAGTCCATTTCGTTGAGCAAGGAGTAGCTCTTGTCTATTCCATATTTGGCTTAAGGAACTTTATCTGTGCTCATTTCAATCTCTGGTTTTATGCAGCACCCCAACTCACCTTTACCCTTAAACAAGCATAAGTTGGTTTTCTAAATTTGAGACCCTGTTCTGTTCTGTAATTCAGTTCCTGTGTAGCCAAGTTTACATTCCGTGTATTACTGATATCTTATGATGTTTCTATTTCTGTGTGACTTATTTCAGTTAGAATCATCGTACCTGAATCCACTCATTGTGCTGCTACGGGCCTGATGACATAGATTTCACTGCTGAGTGATACTGCATTGTACGTAAGTACCACAAGTTCTTTATCCATTTTTCACTTTCTGTGATATTGAACTTGTACGGTAAACGAGGTTCTTGTAAACAGAGGCGTCCCAAACTTTGGGGTGGCTGTGTCTTTTTGATTTTAATTTCCCTAAGCTATAGGACCATAAGTGGAAGTGCCCTAGGCTCTGTTGCTTTGTTTTTTAGATGTTTCAGGAAACACCATACACTTCTCCCGAGTGTCTGTTGGCAGTTTACATCCCGCCCATCAGCATAACAAGGCTCCCAGTTCTCCATGGCCTGTCCTGCCTTTCTGGATTTTACACTTTTTTCAGATGGCCCTTTTGACCGGGGGGAAGTGAGACTTCATTGTAGTGCAGATTTCCTTTGCAAGCTTGCTTGGTTGGCCAAAAAGGGCGTATGCGTTTTTTCCTGAATATATTCAGGAAAAAACGCATACGCCCTTTTTGGCCAAGTGCATCATTGTGGACGTTCTGCCTCTTTTCCTATGCTTTCAATGCAATTCCAGTCTACCTCCTGAAATCGGTTTCCTGCAATTCTGCCCCGCTTTCAAGTCCTCTTGGCAGCCTTACTTCAGTATATTTTTGGACGATAGTTGTCATTTATAACTCTGCAGGTTTGTGAATTACAGTGCCCATGAGCTCCTTTCTTCAACTCCTTTTCTTGTGAGTTGGCCGCAACACCGCAGGATGGCTTCAGGCCCTAATCTGGTTCCGGCACGGCACGCTGAGCCTTTGGTTATTTCCTCTTCCTGGTGGGAAATGAGAGTTAAATTTGCCCGTCCAGACACCTCCAGCTAGTCTCTCATTGGTTCTCGCTATTCCTGTTCATCTTCCGCAGAAATTGCAAACTGGGCCAAACAGGAGGTTAAAGGGACTGACTCTCCAAGTCGGGAGAGTGTTAGTAAAGCGTCTGGAATGTTGCACCCGAGTACCAGGGTACGAAAACTGAGACATATTTGAACACGTCTCCCGATCACATGGTTGATCATACTCTAGGTTCCACATGCATGTTTTAGCTGAAGGAAGAATACCTTAAACCTGGGTAGTTGAAACCCGTGGAATGGGTACCATGCAATATGACTTCAAAGGGTCTTCATTTACTCACCGAACCTCTCCAATCCTATCACTGCTGCGTTTATGTCCCTGTACACATGCTTGATTCTCTTTCGGAGACATAGCAATCCATAGGTTTTAAGATACTTAAGAGTCAGGTACATTCTTAGGCGTTTAATATGCGGTGTTGAGTCCATTTCGTTGAGCAAGGAGTAGCTCTTGTCTATTCCATATTTGGCTTAAGGAACTTTATCTGTGCTCATTTCAATCTCTGGTTTTATGCAGCACCCCAACTCACCTTTACCCTTAAACAAGCATAAGTTGGTTTTCTAAATTTGAGACCCTGTTCTGTTCTGTAATTCAGTTCCTGTGTAGCCAAGTTTACATTCCGTGTATTACTGATATCTTATGATGTTTCTATTTCTGTGTGACTTATTTCAGTTAGAATCATCGTACCTGAATCCACTCATTGTGCTGCTACGGGCCTGATGACATAGATTTCACTGCTGAGTGATACTGCATTGTACGTAAGTACCACAAGTTCTTTATCCATTTTTCACTTTCTGTGATATTGAACTTGTACGGTAAACGAGGTTCTTGTAAACAGAGGCGTCCCAAACATTGGGGTGGCTGTATCTTTTTGATTTTAATTTCCCTAAGCTATAGGACCATAAGTGGAAGTGCCCTAGGCTCTGTTGCTTTGTTTTTTAGATGTTTCAGGAAACACCATACACTTCTCCCGAGTGTCTGTTGGCAATTTACATCCCGCCCATCAGCATAACAAGGCTCCCAGTTCTCCATGGCCTGTCCTGCCTTTCTGGATTTTACACTTTTTTCAGATGGCCCTTTTGACCGGGGGGAAGTGAGACTTCATTGTAGTGCAGATTTCCTTTGCAAGCTTGCTTGGTTGGCCAAAAAGGGCGTATGCGTTTTTTCCTGAATATATTCAGGAAAAAACGCATACGCCCTTTTTGGCCAAGTGCATCATTGTGGACGTTCTGCCTCTTTTCCTATGCTTTCAATGCAATTCCAGTCTACCTCCTGAAATCGGTTTCCTGCAATTCTGCCCCGCTTTCAAGTCCTCTTGGCAGCCTTACTTCAGTATATTTTTGGACGATAGTTGTCATTTATAACTCTGCAGGTTTGTGAATTACAGTGCCCATGAGCTCCTTTCTTCAACTCGTTTTCTTGTGAGCTGGCCGCAACACCGCAGGATGGCTTCAGGCCCTAATCTGGTTCCGGCACGGCACGCTGAGCCTTTGGTTATTTCCTCTTCCTGGTGGGAAATGAGAGTTAAATTTGCCCGTCCAGACACCTCCAGCTAGTCTCTCATTGGTTCTCGCTATTCCTGTTCATCTTCCGCAGAAATTGCAAACTGGGCCAAACAGGAGGTTAAAGGGACTGACTCTCCAAGTCGGGAGAGTGTTAGTAAAGCGTCTGGAATGTTGCACCCGAGTACCAGGGTACGAAAACTGAGACATATTTGAACACGTCTCCCGATCACATGGTTGATCATACTCTAGGTTCCACATGCATGTTTTAGCTGAAGGAAGAATACCTTAAACCTGGGTAGTTGAAACCCGTGGAATGGGTACCATGCAATATGACTTCAAAGGGTCTTCATTTGCTCACCGAACCTCTCCAATCCTATCACTGCTGCGTTTATGTCCCTGTACACATGCTTGATTCTCTTTCGGAGACATAGCAATCCATAGGTTTTAAGATACTTAAGAGTCAGGTACATTCTTAGGCGTTTAATATGCGGTGTTGAGTCCATTTCGTTGAGCAAGGAGTAGCTCTTGTCTATTCCATATTTGGCTTAAGGAACTTTATCTGTGCTCATTTCAATCTCTGGTTTTATGCAGCACCCCAACTCACCTTTACCCTTAAACAAGCATAAGTTGGTTTTCTAAATTTGAGACCCTGTTCTGTTCTGTAATTCAGTTCCTGTGTAGCCAAGTTTACATTCCGTGTATTACTGATATCTTATGATGTTTCTTTTTCTGTGTGACTTATTTCAGTTAGAATCATTGTACCTGAATCCACTCATTGTGCTGCTACGGGCCTGATGACATAGATTTCACTGCTGAGTGATACTGCATTGTACGTAAGTACCACAAGTTCTTTATCCATTTTTCACTTTCTGTGATATTGAACTTGTACGGTAAACGAGGTTCTTGTAAACAGAGGCGTCCCAAACATTGGGGTGGCTGTATCTTTTTGATTTTAATTTCCCTAAGCTATAGGACCATAAGTGGAAGTGCCCTAGGCTCTGTTGCTTTGTTTTTTAGATGTTTCAGGAAACACCATACACTTCTCCCGAGTGTCTGTTGGCAATTTACATCCCGCCCATCAGCATAACAAGGCTCCCAGTTCTCCATGGCCTGTCCTGCCTTTCTGGATTTTACACTTTTTTCAGATGGCCCTTTTGACCGGGGGGAAGTGAGACTTCATTGTAGTGCAGATTTCCTTTGCAAGCTTGCTTGGTTGGCCAAAAAGGGCGTATGCGTTTTTTCCTGAATATATTCAGGAAAAAACGCATACGCCCTTTTTGGCCAAGTGCATCATTGTGGACGTTCTGCCTCTTTTCCTATGCTTTCAATGCAATTCCAGTCTACCTCCTGAAATCGGTTTCCTGCAATTCTGCCCCGCTTTCAAGTCCTCTTGGCAGCCTTACTTCAGTATATTTTTGGACGATAGTTGTCATTTATAACTCTGCAGGTTTGTGAATTACAGTGCCCCTGAGCTCCTTTCTTCAACTCGTTTTCTTGTGAGCTGGCCGCAACACCGCAGGATGGCTTCAGGCCCTAATCTGGTTCCGGCACGGCACGCTGAGCCTTTGGTTATTTCCTCTTCCTGGTGGGAAATGAGAGTTAAATTTGCCCGTCCAGACACCTCCAGCTAGTCTCTCATTGGTTCTCCCTATTCCTGTTCATCTTCCGCAGAAATTGCAAACTGGGCCAAACAGGAGGTTAAAGGGACTGACTCTCCAAGTCGGGAGAGTGTTAGTAAAGCGTCTGGAATGTTGCACCCGAGTACCAGGGTACGAAAACTGAGACATATTTGAACACGTCTCCCGATCACATGGTTGATCATACTCTAGGTTCCACATGCATGTTTTAGCTGAAGGAAGAATACCTTAAACCTGGGTAGTTGAAACCCGTGGAATGGGTACCATGCAATATGACTTCAAAGGGTCTTCATTTGCTCACCGAACCTCTCCAATCCTATCACTGCTGCGTTTATGTCCCTGTACACGTGCTTGATTCTCTTTTGGAGACATAGCAATCCATAGGTTTTAAGATACTTAAGAGTCAGGTACATTCTTAGGCGTTTAATATGCGGTGTTGAGTCCATTTCGTTGAGCAAGGAGTAGCTCTTGTCTATTCCATATTTGGCTTAAGGAACTTTATCTGTGCTCATTTCAATCTCTGGTTTTATGCAGCACCCCAACTCACCTTTACCCTTAAACAAGCATAAGTTGGTTTTCTAAATTTGAGACCCTGTTCTGTTCTGTAATTCAGTTCCTGTGTAGCCAAGTTTACATTCCGTGTATTACTGATATCTTATGATGTTTCTTTTTCTGTGTGACTTATTTCAGTTAGAATCATCGTACCTGAATCCACTCATTGTGCTGCTACGGGCCTGATGACATAGATTTCACTGCTGAGTGATACTGCATTGTACGTAAGTACCACAAGTTCTTTATCCATTTTTCACTTTCTGTGATATTGAACTTGTACGGTAAACGAGGTTCTTGTAAACAGAGGCGTCCCAAACATTGGGGTGGCTGTATCTTTTTGATTTTAATTTCCCTAAGCTATAGGACCATAAGTGGAAGTGCCCTAGGCTCTGTTGCTTTGTTTTTTAGATGTTTCAGGAAACACCATACACTTCTCCCGAGTGTCTGTTGGCAGTTTACATCCCGCCCATCAGCATAACAAGGCTCCCAGTTCTCCATGGCCTGTCCTGCCTTTCTGGATTTTACACTTTTTTCAGATGGCCCTTTTGACCGGGGGTGGGGGAAGTGAGACTTCATTGTAGTGCAGATTTCCTTTGCAAGCTTGCTTGGTTGGCCAAAAAGGGCGTATGCGTTTTTTCCTGAATATATTCAGGAAAAAACGCATACGCCCTTTTTGGCCAAGTGCATCATTGTGGACGTTCTGCCTCTTTTCCTATGCTTTCAATGCAATTCCAGTCTACCTCCTGAAATCGGTTTCCTGCAATTCTGCCCCGCTTTCAAGTCCTCTTGGCAGCCTTACTTCAGTATATTTTTGGACGATAGTTGTCATTTATAACTCTGCAGGTTTGTGAATTACAGTGCCCCTGAGCTCCTTTCTTCAACTCGTTTTCTTGTGAGTTGGCCGCAACACCGCAGGATGGCTTCAGGCCCTAATCTGGTTCCGGCACGGCACGCTGAGCCTTTGGTTATTTCCTCTTCCTGGTGGGAAATGAGAGTTAAATTTGCCCGTCCAGACACCTCCAGCTAGTCTCTCATTGGTTCTCGCTATTCCTGTTCATCTTCCGCAGAAATTGCAAACTGGGCCAAACAGGAGGTTAAAGGGACTGACTCTCCAAGTCGGGAGAGTGTTAGTAAAGCGTCTGGAATGTTGCACCCGAGTACCTGGGTACGAAAACTGAGACATATTTGAACACGTCTCCCGATCACATGGTTGATCATACTCTAGGTTCCACATGCATGTTTTAGCTGAAGGAAGAATACCTTAAACCTGGGTAGTTGAAACCCGTGGAATGGGTACCATGCAATATGACTTCAAAGGGTCTTCATTTGCTCACCGAACCTCTCCAATCCTATCACTGCTGCGTTTATGTCCCTGTACACATGCTTGATTCTCTTTCGGAGACATAGCAATCCATAGGTTTTAAGATACTTAAGAGTCAGGTACATTCTTAGGCGTTTAATATGCGGTGTTGAGTCCATTTCGTTGAGCAAGGAGTAGCTCTTGTCTATTCCATATTTGGCTTAAGGAACTTTATCTGTGCTCATTTCAATCTCTGGTTTTATGCAGCACCCCAACTCACCTTTCCCCTTAAACAAGCATAAGTTGGTTTTCTAAATTTGAGACCCTGTTCTGTTCTGTAATTCAGTTCCTGTGTAGCCAAGTTTACATTCCGTGTATTACTGATATCTTATGATGTTTCTTTTTCTGTGTGACTTATTTCAGTTAGAATCATCGTACCTGAATCCACTCATTGTGCTGCTACGGGCCTGATGACATAGATTTCACTGCTGAGTGATACTGCATTGTACGTAAGTACCACAAGTTCTTTATCCATTTTTCACTTTCTGTGATATTGAACTTGTACGGTAAACGAGGTTCTTGTAAACAGAGGCGTCCCAAACATTGGGGTGGCTGTATCTTTTTGATTTTAATTTCCCTAAGCTATAGGACCATAAGTGGAAGTGCCCTAGGCTCTGTTGCTTTGTTTTTTAGATGTTTCAGGAAACACCATACACTTCTCCCGAGTGTCTGTTGGCAATTGACATCCCGCCCATCAGCATAACAAGGCTCCCAGTTCTCCATGGCCTGTCCTGCCTTTCTGGATTTTACACTTTTTTCAGATGGCCCTTTTGACCGGGGGGGGGGGGAAGTGAGACTTCATTGTAGTGCAGATTTCCTTTGCAAGCTTGCTTGGTTGGCCAAAAAGGGCGTATGCGTTTTTTCCTGAATATATTCAGGAAAAAACGCATACGCCCTTTTTGGCCAAGTGCATCATTGTGGACGTTCTGCCTCTTTTCCTATGCTTTCAATGCAATGCCAGTCTACCTCCTGAAATCGGTTTCCTGCAATTCTGCCCCGCTTTCAAGTCCTCTTGGCAGCCTTACTTCAGTATATTTTTGGACGATAGTTGTCATTTATAACTCTGCAGGTTTGTGAATTACAGTGCCCCTGAGCTCCTTTCTTCAACTCGTTTTCTTGTGAGCTGGCCGCAACACCGCAGGATGGCTTCAGGCCCTAATCTGGTTCCGGCACGGCACGCTGAGCCTTTGGTTATTTCCTCTTCCTGGTGGGAAATGAGAGTTAAATTTGCCCGTCCAGACACCTCCAGCTAGTCTCTCATTGGTTCTCGCTATTCCTGTTCATCTTCCGCAGAAATTGCAAACTGGGCCAAACAGGAGGTTAAAGGGACTGACTCTCCAAGTCGGGAGAGTGTTAGTAAAGCGTCTGGAATGTTGCACCCGAGTACCAGGGTACGAAAACTGAGACATATTTGAACACGTCTCCCGATCACATGGTTGATTATACTCTAGGTTCCACATGCATGTTTTAGCTGAAGGAAGAATACCTTAAACCTGGGTAGTTGAAACCCGTGGAATGGGTACCATGCAATATGACTTCAAAGGGTCTTCATTTGCTCACCGAACCTCTCCAATCCTATCACTGCTGCGTTTATGTCCCTGTACACATGCTTGATTCTCTTTCGGAGACATAGCAATCCATAGGTTTTAAGATACTTAAGAGTCAGGTACATTCTTAGGCGTTTAATATGCGGTGTTGAGTCCATTTCGTTGAGCAAGGAGTAGCTCTTGTCTATTCCATATTTGGCTTAAGGAACTTTATCTGTGCTCATTTCAATCTCTGGTTTTATGCAGCACCCCAACTCACCTTTACCCTTAAACAAGCATAAGTTGGTTTTCTAAATTTGAGACCCTGTTCTGTTCTGTAATTCAGTTCCTGTGTAGCCAAGTTTACATTCCGTGTATTACTGATATCTTATGATGTTTCTTTTTCTGTGTGACTTATTTCAGTTAGAATCATCGTACCTGAATCCACTCATTGTGCTGCTACGGGCCTGATGACATAGATTTCACTGCTGAGTGATACTGCATTGTACGTAAGTACCACATGTTCTTTATCCATTTTTCACTTTCTGTGATATTGAACTTGTACGGTAAACGAGGTTCTTGTAAACAGAGGCGTGCCAAACATTGGGGTGGCTGTATCTTTTTGATTTTAATTTCCCTAAGCTATAGGACCATAAGTGGAAGTGCCCTAGGCTCTGTTGCTTTGTTTTTTAGATGTTTCAGGAAACACCATACACTTCTCCTGAGTGTCTGTTGGCAATTTACATCCCGCCCATCAGCATAACAAGGCTCCCAGTTCTCCATGGCCTGTCCTGCCTTTCTGGATTTTACACTTTTTTCAGATGGCCCTTTTGACCGGGGGGAAGTGAGACTTCATTGTAGTGCAGATTTCCTTTGCAAGCTTGCTTGGTTGGCCAAAAAGGGCGTATGCGTCTTTTCCTGAATATATTCAGGAAAAAACGCATACGCCCTTTTTGGCCAAGTGCATCATTGTGGACGTTCTGCCTCTTTTCCTATGCTTTCAATGCAATTCCAGTCTACCTCCTGAAATCGGTTTCCTGCAATTCTGCCCCGCTTTCAAGTCCTCTTGGCGGCCTTACTTCAGTATATTTTTGGACGATAGTTGTCATTTATAACTCTGCAGGTTTGTGAATTACAGTGCCCATGAGCTCCTTTCTTCAACTCCTTTTCTTGTGAGTTGGCCGCAACACCGCAGGATGGCTTCAGGCCCTAATCTGGTTCCGGCACGGCACGCTGAGCCTTTGGTTATTTCCTCTTCCTGGTGGGAAATGAGAGTTAAATTTGCCCGTCCAGACACCTCCAGCTAGTCTCTCATTGGTTCTCGCTATTCCTGTTCATCTTCCGCAGAAATTGCAAACTGGGCCAAACAGGAGGTTAAAGGGACTGACTCTCCAAGTCGGGAGAGTGTTAGTAAAGCGTCTGGAATGTTGCACCCGAGTACCAGGGTACGAAAACTGAGACATATTTGAACACGTCTCCCGATCACATGGTTGATCATACTCTAGGTTCCACATGCATGTTTTAGCTGAAGGAAGAATACCTTAAACCTGGGTAGTTGAAACCCGTGGAATGGGTACCATGCAATATGACTTCAAAGGGTCTTCATTTGCTCACCGAACCTCTCCAATCCTATCACTGCTGCGTTTATGTCCCTGTACACACGCTTGATTCTCTTTCGGAGACATAGCAATCCATCGGTTTTAAGATACTTAAGAGTCAGGTACATTCTTAGGCGTTTAATATGCGGTGTTGAGTCCATTTCGTTGAGCAAGGAGTAGCTCTTGTCTATTCCATATTTGGCTTAAGGAACTTTATCTGTGCTCATTTCAATCTCTGGTTTTATGCAGCACCCCAACTCACCTTTCCCCTTAAACAAGCATAAGTTGGTTTTCTAAATTTGAGACCCTGTTCTGTTCTGTAATTCAGTTCCTGTGTAGCCAAGTTTACATTCCGTGTATTACTGATATCTTATGATGTTTCTATTTCTGTGTGACTTATTTCAGTTAGAATCATCGTACCTGAATCCACTCATTGTGCTGCTACGGGCCTGATGACATAGATTTCACTGCTGAGTGATACTGCATTGTACGTAAGTACCACAAGTTCTTTATCCATTTTTCACTTTCTGTGATATTGAACTTGTACGGTAAACGAGGTTCTTGTAAACAGAGGCGTCCCAAACTTTGGGGTGGCTGTGTCTTTTTGATTTTAATTTCCCTAAGCTATAGGACCATAAGTGGAAGTGCCCTAGGCTCTGTTGCTTTGTTTTTTAGATGTTTCAGGAAACACCATACACTTCTCCCGAGTGTCTGTTGGCAGTTTACATCCCGCCCATCAGCATAACAAGGCTCCCAGTTCTCCATGGCCTGTCCTGCCTTTCTGGATTTTACACTTTTTTCAGATGGCCCTTTTGACCGGGGGGAAGTGAGACTTCATTGTAGTGCAGATTTCCTTTGCAAGCTTGCTTGGTTGGCCAAAAAGGGCGTATGCGTTTTTTCCTGAATATATTCAGGAAAAAACGCATACGCCCTTTTTGGCCAAGTGCATCATTGTGGACGTTCTGCCTCTTTTCCTATGCTTTCAATGCAATTCCAGTCTACCTCCTGAAATCGGTTTCCTGCAATTCTGCCCCGCTTTCAAGTCCTCTTGGCAGCCTTACTTCAGTATATTTTTGGACGATAGTTGTCATTTATAACTCTGCAGGTTTGTGAATTACAGTGCCCATGAGCTCCTTTCTTCAACTCCTTTTCTTGTGAGTTGGCCGCAACACCGCAGGATGGCTTCAGGCCCTAATCTGGTTCCGGCACGGCACGCTGAGCCTTTGGTTATTTCCTCTTCCTGGTGGGAAATGAGAGTTAAATTTGCCCGTCCAGACACCTCCAGCTAGTCTCTCATTGGTTCTCGCTATTCCTGTTCATCTTCCGCAGAAATTGCAAACTGGGCCAAACAGGAGGTTAAAGGGACTGACTCTCCAAGTCGGGAGAGTGTTAGTAAAGCGTCTGGAATGTTGCACCCGAGTACCAGGGTACGAAAACTGAGACATATTTGAACACGTCTCCCGATCACATGGTTGATCATACTCTAGGTTCCACATGCATGTTTTAGCTGAAGGAAGAATACCTTAAACCTGGGTAGTTGAAACCCGTGGAATGGGTACCATGCAATATGACTTCAAAGGGTCTTCATTTGCTCACCGAACCTCTCCAATCCTATCACTGCTGCGTTTATGTCCCTGTACACATGCTTGATTCTCTTTCGGAGACATAGCAATCCATAGGTTTTAAGATACTTAAGAGTCAGGTACATTCTTAGGCGTTTAATATGCGGTGTTGAGTCCATTTCGTTGAGCAAGGAGTAGCTCTTGTCTATTCCATATTTGGCTTAAGGAACTTTATCTGTGCTCATTTCAATCTCTGGTTTTATGCAGCACCCCAACTCACCTTTACCCTTAAACAAGCATAAGTTGGTTTTCTAAATTTGAGACCCTGTTCTGTTCTGTAATTCAGTTCCTGTGTAGCCAAGTTTACATTCCGTGTATTACTGATATCTTATGATGTTTCTTTTTCTGTGTGACTTATTTCAGTTAGAATCATCGTACCTGAATCCACTCATTGTGCTGCTACGGGCCTGATGACATAGATTTCACTGCTGAGTGATACTGCATTGTACGTAAGTACCACAAGTTCTTTATCCATTTTTCACTTTCTGTGATATTGAACTTGTACGGTAAACGAGGTTCTTGTAAACAGAGGCGTCCCAAACATTGGGGTGGCTGTATCTTTTTGATTTTAATTTCCCTAAGCTATAGGACCATAAGTGGAAGTGCCCTAGGCTCTGTTGCTTTGTTTTTTAGATGTTTCAGGAAACACCATACACTTCTCCCGAGTGTCTGTTGGCAATTGACATCCCGCCCATCAGCATAACAAGGCTCCCAGTTCTCCATGGCCTGTCCTGCCTTTCTGGATTTTACACTTTTTTCAGATGGCCCTTTTGACCGGGGGGGGGGGAAGTGAGACTTCATTGTAGTGCAGATTTCCTTTGCAAGCTTGCTTGGTTGGCCAAAAAGGGCGTATGCGTTTTTTCCTGAATATATTCAGGAAAAAACGCATACGCCCTTTTTGGCCAAGTGCATCATTGTGGACGTTCTGCCTCTTTTCCTATGCTTTCAATGCAATTCCAGTCTACCTCCTGAAATCGGTTTCCTGCAATTCTGCCCCGCTTTCAAGTCCTCTTGGCAGCCTTACTTCAGTATATTTTTGGACGATAGTTGTCATTTATAACTCTGCAGGTTTGTGAATTACAGTGCCCATGAGCTCCTTTCTTCAACTCGTTTTCTTGTGAGCTGGCCGCAACACCGCAGGATGGCTTCAGGCCCTAATCTGGTTCCGGCACGGCACGCTGAGCCTTTGGTTATTTCCTCTTCCTGGTGGGAAATGAGAGTTAAATTTGCCCGTCCAGACACCTCCAGCTAGTCTCTCATTGGTTCTCGCTATTCCTGTTCATCTTCCGCAGAAATTGCAAACTGGGCCAAACAGGAGGTTAAAGGGACTGACTCTCCAAGTCGGGAGAGTGTTAGTAAAGCGTCTGGAATGTTGCACCCGAGTACCAGGGTACGAAAACTGAGACATATTTGAACACGTCTCCCGATCACATGGTTGATCATACTCTAGGTTCCACATGCATGTTTTAGCTGAAGGAAGAATACCTTAAACCTGGGTAGTTGAAACCCGTGGAATGGGTACCATGCAATATGACTTCAAAGGGTCTTCATTTGCTCACCGAACCTCTCCAATCCTATCACTGCTGCGTTTATGTCCCTGTACACATGCTTGATTCTCTTTCGGAGACATAGCAATCCATAGGTTTTAAGATACTTAAGAGTCAGGTACATTCTTAGGCGTTTAATATGCGGTGTTGAGTCCATTTCGTTGAGCAAGGAGTAGCTCTTGTCTATTCCATATTTGGCTTAAGGAACTTTATCTGTGCTCATTTCAATCTCTGGTTTTATGCAGCACCCCAACTCACCTTTACCCTTAAACAAGCATAAGTTGGTTTTCTAAATTTGAGACCCTGTTCTGTTCTGTAATTCAGTTCCTGTGTAGCCAAGTTTACATTCCGTGTATTACTGATATCTTATGATGTTTCTTTTTCTGTGTGACTTATTTCAGTTAGAATCATTGTACCTGAATCCACTCATTGTGCTGCTACGGGCCTGATGACATAGATTTCACTGCTGAGTGATACTGCATTGTACGTAAGTACCACAAGTTCTTTATCCATTTTTCACTTTCTGTGATATTGAACTTGTACGGTAAACGAGGTTCTTGTAAACAGAGGCGTCCCAAACATTGGGGTGGCTGTATCTTTTTGATTTTAATTTCCCTAAGCTATAGGACCATAAGTGGAAGTGCCCTAGGCTCTGTTGCTTTGTTTTTTAGATGTTTCAGGAAACACCATACACTTCTCCCGAGTGTCTGTTGGCAATTTACATCCCGCCCATCAGCATAACAAGGCTCCCAGTTCTCCATGGCCTGTCCTGCCTTTCTGGATTTTACACTTTTTTCAGATGGCCCTTTTGACCGGGGGGAAGTGAGACTTCATTGTAGTGCAGATTTCCTTTGCAAGCTTGCTTGGTTGGCCAAAAAGGGCGTATGCGTTTTTTCCTGAATATATTCAGGAAAAAACGCATACGCCCTTTTTGGCCAAGTGCATCATTGTGGACGTTCTGCCTCTTTTCCTATGCTTTCAATGCAATTCCAGTCTACCTCCTGAAATCGGTTTCCTGCAATTCTGCCCCGCTTTCAAGTCCTCTTGGCAGCCTTACTTCAGTATATTTTTGGACGATAGTTGTCATTTATAACTCTGCAGGTTTGTGAATTACAGTGCCCCTGAGCTCCTTTCTTCAACTCGTTTTCTTGTGAGCTGGCCGCAACACCGCAGGATGGCTTCAGGCCCTAATCTGGTTCCGGCACGGCACGCTGAGCCTTTGGTTATTTCCTCTTCCTGGTGGGAAATGAGAGTTAAATTTGCCCGTCCAGACACCTCCAGCTAGTCTCTCATTGGTTCTCGCTATTCCTGTTCATCTTCCGCAGAAATTGCAAACTGGGCCAAACAGGAGGTTAAAGGGACTGACTCTCCAAGTCGGGAGAGTGTTAGTAAAGCGTCTGGAATGTTGCACCCGAGTACCAGGGTACGAAAACTGAGACATATTTGAACACGTCTCCCGATCACATGGTTGATCATACTCTAGGTTCCACATGCATGTTTTAGCTGAAGGAAGAATACCTTAAACCTGGGTAGTTGAAACCCGTGGAATGGGTACCATGCAATATGACTTCAAAGGGTCTTCATTTGCTCACCGAACCTCTCCAATCCTATCACTGCTGCGTTTATGTCCCTGTACACGTGCTTGATTCTCTTTCGGAGACATAGCAATCCATAGGTTTTAAGATACTTAAGAGTCAGGTACATTCTTAGGCGTTTAATATGCGGTGTTGAGTCCATTTCGTTGAGCAAGGAGTAGCTCTTGTCTATTCCATATTTGGCTTAAGGAACTTTATCTGTGCTCATTTCAATCTCTGGTTTTATGCAGCACCCCAACTCACCTTTCCCCTTAAACAAGCATAAGTTGGTTTTCTAAATTTGAGACCCTGTTCTGTTCTGTAATTCAGTTCCTGTGTAGCCAAGTTTACATTCCGTGTATTACTGATATCTTATGATGTTTCTTTTTCTGTGTGACTTATTTCAGTTAGAATCATTGTACCTGAATCCACTCATTGTGCTGCTACGGGCCTGATGACATAGATTTCACTGCTGAGTGATACTGCATTGTACGTAAGTACCACAAGTTCTTTATCCATTTTTCACTTTCTGTGATATTGAACTTGTACGGTAAACGAGGTTCTTGTAAACAGAGGCGTCCCAAACATTGGGGTGGCTGTATCTTTTTGATTTTAATTTCCCTAAGCTATAGGACCATAAGTGGAAGTGCCCTAGGCTCTGTTGCTTTGTTTTTTAGATGTTTCAGGAAACACCATACACTTCTCCTGAGTGTCTGTTGGCAATTTACATCCCGCCCATCAGCATAACAAGGCTCCCAGTTCTCCATGGCCTGTCCTGCCTTTCTGGATTTTACACTTTTTTCAGATGGCCCTTTTGACCGGGGGGAAGTGAGACTTCATTGTAGTGCAGATTTCCTTTGCAAGCTTGCTTGGTTGGCCAAAAAGGGCGTATGCGTTTTTTCCTGAATATATTCAGGAAAAAACGCATACGCCCTTTTTGGCCAAGTGCATCATTGTGGACGTTCTGCCTCTTTTCCTATGCTTTCAATGCAATTCCAGTCTACCTCCTGAAATCGGTTTCCTGCAATTCTGCCCCGCTTTCAAGTCCTCTTGGCAGCCTTACTTCAGTATATTTTTGGACGATAGTTGTCATTTATAACTCTGCAGGTTTGTGAATTACAGTGCCCCTGAGCTCCTTTCTTCAACTCGTTTTCTTGTGAGCTGGCCGCAACACCGCAGGATGGCTTCAGGCCCTAATCTGGTTCCGGCACGGCACGCTGAGCCTTTGGTTATTTCCTCTTCCTGGTGGGAAATGAGAGTTAAATTTGCCCGTCCAGACACCTCCAGCTAGTCTCTCATTGGTTCTCCCTATTCCTGTTCATCTTCCGCAGAAATTGCAAACTGGGCCAAACAGGAGGTTAAAGGGACTGACTCTCCAAGTCGGGAGAGTGTTAGTAAAGCGTCTGGAATGTTGCACCCGAGTACCAGGGTACGAAAACTGAGACATATTTGAACACGTCTCCCGATCACATGGTTGATCATACTCTAGGTTCCACATGCATGTTTTAGCTGAAGGAAGAATACCTTAAACCTGGGTAGTTGAAACCCGTGGAATGGGTACCATGCAATATGACTTCAAAGGGTCTTCATTTGCTCACCGAACCTCTCCAATCCTATCACTGCTGCGTTTATGTCCCTGTACACGTGCTTGATTCTCTTTCGGAGACATAGCAATCCATAGGTTTTAAGATACTTAAGAGTCAGGTACATTCTTAGGCGTTTAATATGCGGTGTTGAGTCCATTTCGTTGAGCAAGGAGTAGCTCTTGTCTATTCCATATTTGGCTTAAGGAACTTTATCTGTGCTCATTTCAATCTCTGGTTTTATGCAGCACCCCAACTCACCTTTACCCTTAAACAAGCATAAGTTGGTTTTCTAAATTTGAGACCCTGTTCTGTTCTGTAATTCAGTTCCTGTGTAGCCAAGTTTACATTCCGTGTATTACTGATATCTTATGATGTTTCTTTTTCTGTGTGACTTATTTCAGTTAGAATCATCGTACCTGAATCCACTCATTGTGCTGCTACGGGCCTGATGACATAGATTTCACTGCTGAGTGATACTGCATTGTACGTAAGTACCACAAGTTCTTTATCCATTTTTCACTTTCTGTGATATTGAACTTGTACGGTAAACGAGGTTCTTGTAAACAGAGGCGTCCCAAACATTGGGGTGGCTGTATCTTTTTGATTTTAATTTCCCTAAGCTATAGGACCATAAGTGGAAGTGCCCTAGGCTCTGTTGCTTTGTTTTTTAGATGTTTCAGGAAACACCATACACTTCTCCCGAGTGTCTGTTGGCAGTTTACATCCCGCCCATCAGCATAACAAGGCTCCCAGTTCTCCATGGCCTGTCCTGCCTTTCTGGATTTTACACTTTTTTCAGATGGCCCTTTTGACCGGGGGTGGGGGAAGTGAGACTTCATTGTAGTGCAGATTTCCTTTGCAAGCTTGCTTGGTTGGCCAAAAAGGGCGTATGCGTTTTTTCCTGAATATATTCAGGAAAAAACGCATACGCCCTTTTTGGCCAAGTGCATCATTGTGGACGTTCTGCCTCTTTTCCTATGCTTTCAATGCAATTCCAGTCTACCTCCTGAAATCGGTTTCCTGCAATTCTGCCCCGCTTTCAAGTCCTCTTGGCAGCCTTACTTCAGTATATTTTTGGACGATAGTTGTCATTTATAACTCTGCAGGTTTGTGAATTACAGTGCCCCTGAGCTCCTTTCTTCAACTCGTTTTCTTGTGAGTTGGCCGCAACACCGCAGGATGGCTTCAGGCCCTAATCTGGTTCCGGCACGGCACGCTGAGCCTTTGGTTATTTCCTCTTCCTGGTGGGAAATGAGAGTTAAATTTGCCCGTCCAGACACCTCCAGCTAGTCTCTCATTGGTTCTCGCTATTCCTGTTCATCTTCCGCAGAAATTGCAAACTGGGCCAAACAGGAGGTTAAAGGGACTGACTCTCCAAGTCGGGAGAGTGTTAGTAAAGCGTCTGGAATGTTGCACCCGAGTACCAGGGTACGAAAACTGAGACATATTTGAACACGTCTCCCGATCACATGGTTGATCATACTCTAGGTTCCACATGCATGTTTTAGCTGAAGGAAGAATACCTTAAACCTGGGTAGTTGAAACCCGTGGAATGGGTACCATGCAATATGACTTCAAAGGGTCTTCATTTGCTCACCGAACCTCTCCAATCCTATCACTGCTGCGTTTATGTCCCTGTACACATGCTTGATTCTCTTTCGGAGACATAGCAATCCATAGGTTTTAAGATACTTAAGAGTCAGGTACATTCTTAGGCGTTTAATATGCGGTGTTGAGTCCATTTCGTTGAGCAAGGAGTAGCTCTTGTCTATTCCATATTTGGCTTAAGGAACTTTATCTGTGCTCATTTCAATCTCTGGTTTTATGCAGCACCCCAACTCACCTTTCCCCTTAAACAAGCATAAGTTGGTTTTCTAAATTTGAGACCCTGTTCTGTTCTGTAATTCAGTTCCTGTGTAGCCAAGTTTACATTCCGTGTATTACTGATATCTTATGATGTTTCTTTTTCTGTGTGACTTATTTCAGTTAGAATCATCGTACCTGAATCCACTCATTGTGCTGCTACGGGCCTGATGACATAGATTTCACTGCTGAGTGATACTGCATTGTACGTAAGTACCACAAGTTCTTTATCCATTTTTCACTTTCTGTGATATTGAACTTGTACGGTAAACGAGGTTCTTGTAAACAGAGGCGTCCCAAACATTGGGGTGGCTGTATCTTTTTGATTTTAATTTCCCTAAGCTATAGGACCATAAGGGGAAGTGCCCTAGGCTCTGTTGCTTTGTTTTTTAGATGTTTCAGGAAACACCATACACTTCTCCCGAGTGTCTGTTGGCAATTGACATCCCGCCCATCAGCATAACAAGGCTCCCAGTTCTCCATGGCCTGTCCTGCCTTTCTGGATTTTACACTTTTTTCAGATGGCCCTTTTGACCGGGGGGGGGGGGAAGTGAGACTTCATTGTAGTGCAGATTTCCTTTGCAAGCTTGCTTGGTTGGCCAAAAAGGGCGTATGCGTTTTTTCCTGAATATATTCAGGAAAAAACGCATACGCCCTTTTTGGCCAAGTGCATCATTGTGGACGTTCTGCCTCTTTTCCTATGCTTTCAATGCAATTCCAGTCTACCTCCTGAAATCGGTTTCCTGCAATTCTGCCCCGCTTTCAAGTCCTCTTGGCAGCCTTACTTCAGTATATTTTTGGACGATAGTTGTCATTTATAACTCTGCAGGTTTGTGAATTACAGTGCCCCTGAGCTCCTTTCTTCAACTCGTTTTCTTGTGAGCTGGCCGCAACACCGCAGGATGGCTTCAGGCCCTAATCTGGTTCCGGCACGGCACGCTGAGCCTTTGGTTATTTCCTCTTCCTGGTGGGAAATGAGAGTTAAATTTGCCCGTCCAGACACCTCCAGCTAGTCTCTCATTGGTTCTCGCTATTCCTGTTCATCTTCCGCAGAAATTGCAAACTGGGCCAAACAGGAGGTTAAAGGGACTGACTCTCCAAGTCGGGAGAGTGTTAGTAAAGCGTCTGGAATGTTGCACCCGAGTACCAGGGTACGAAAACTGAGACATATTTGAACACGTCTCCCGATCACATGGTTGATTATACTCTAGGTTCCACATGCATGTTTTAGCTGAAGGAAGAATACCTTAAACCTGGGTAGTTGAAACCCGTGGAATGGGTACCATGCAATATGACTTCAAAGGGTCTTCATTTGCTCACCGAACCTCTCCAATCCTATCACTGCTGCGTTTATGTCCCTGTACACATGCTTGATTCTCTTTCGGAGACATAGCAATCCATAGGTTTTAAGATACTTAAGAGTCAGGTACATTCTTAGGCGTTTAATATGCGGTGTTGAGTCCATTTCGTTGAGCAAGGAGTAGCTCTTGTCTATTCCATATTTGGCTTAAGGAACTTTATCTGTGCTCATTTCAATCTCTGGTTTTATGCAGCACCCCAACTCACCTTTACCCTTAAACAAGCATAAGTTGGTTTTCTAAATTTGAGACCCTGTTCTGTTCTGTAATTCAGTTCCTGTGTAGCCAAGTTTACATTCCGTGTATTACTGATATCTTATGATGTTTCTTTTTCTGTGTGACTTATTTCAGTTAGAATCATCGTACCTGAATCCACTCATTGTGCTGCTACGGGCCTGATGACATAGATTTCACTGCTGAGTGATACTGCATTGTACGTAAGTACCACATGTTCTTTATCCATTTTTCACTTTCTGTGATATTGAACTTGTACGGTAAACGAGGTTCTTGTAAACAGAGGCGTGCCAAACATTGGGGTGGCTGTATCTTTTTGATTTTAATTTCCCTAAGCTATAGGACCATAAGTGGAAGTGCCCTAGGCTCTGTTGCTTTGTTTTTTAGATGTTTCAGGAAACACCATACACTTCTCCTGAGTGTCTGTTGGCAATTTACATCCCGCCCATCAGCATAACAAGGCTCCCAGTTCTCCATGGCCTGTCCTGCCTTTCTGGATTTTACACTTTTTTCAGATGGCCCTTTTGACCGGGGGGAAGTGAGACTTCATTGTAGTGCAGATTTCCTTTGCAAGCTTGCTTGGTTGGCCAAAAAGGGCGTATGCGTTTTTTCCTGAATATATTCAGGAAAAAACGCATACGCCCTTTTTGGCCAAGTGCATCATTGTGGACGTTCTGCCTCTTTTCCTATGCTTTCAATGCAATTCCAGTCTACCTCCTGAAATCGGTTTCCTGCAATTCTGCCCCGCTTTCAAGTCCTCTTGGCAGCCTTACTTCAGTATATTTTTGGACGATAGTTGTCATTTATAACTCTGCAGGTTTGTGAATTACAGTGCCCATGAGCTCCTTTCTTCAACTCCTTTTCTTGTGAGTTGGCCGCAACACCGCAGGATGGCTTCAGGCCCTAATCTGGTTCCGGCACGGCACGCTGAGCCTTTGGTTATTTCCTCTTCCTGGTGGGAAATGAGAGTTAAATTTGCCCGTCCAGACACCTCCAGCTAGTCTCTCATTGGTTCTCGCTATTCCTGTTCATCTTCCGCAGAAATTGCAAACTGGGCCAAACAGGAGGTTAAAGGGACTGACTCTCCAAGTCGGGAGAGTGTTAGTAAAGCGTCTGGAATGTTGCACCCGAGTACCAGGGTATGAAAACTGAGACATATTTGAACACGTCTCCCGATCACATGGTTGATCATACTCTAGGTTCCACATGCATGTTTTAGCTGAAGGAAGAATACCTTAAACCTGGGTAGTTGAAACCCGTGGAATGGGTACCATGCAATATGACTTCAAAGGGTCTTCATTTGCTCACCGAACCTCTCCAATCCTATCACTGCTGCGTTTATGTCCCTGTACACACGCTTGATTCTCTTTCGGAGACATAGCAATCCATCGGTTTTAAGATACTTAAGAGTCAGGTACATTCTTAGGCGTTTAATATGTGGTGTTGAGTCCATTTCGTTGAGCAAGGAGTAGCTCTTGTCTATTCCATATTTGGCTTAAGGAACTTTATCTGTGCTCATTTCAATCTCTGGTTTTATGCAGCACCCCAACTCACCTTTACCCTTAAACAAGCATAAGTTGGTTTTCTAAATTTGAGACCCTGTTCTGTTCTGTAATTCAGTTCCTGTGTAGCCAAGTTTACATTCCGTGTATTACTGATATCTTATGATGTTTCTATTTCTGTGTGACTTATTTCAGTTAGAATCATCGTACCTGAATCCACTCATTGTGCTGCTACGGGCCTGATGACATAGATTTCACTGCTGAGTGATACTGCATTGTACGTAAGTACCACAAGTTCTTTATCCATTTTTCACTTTCTGTGATATTGAACTTGTACGGTAAACGAGGTTCTTGTAAACAGAGGCGTCCCAAACATTGGGGTGGCTGTATCTTTTTGATTTTAATTTCCCTAAGCTATAGGACCATAAGTGGAAGTGCCCTAGGCTCTGTTGCTTTGTTTTTTAGATGTTTCAGGAAACACCATACACTTCTCCCGAGTGTCTGTTGGCAATTTACATCCCGCCCATCAGCATAACAAGGCTCCCAGTTCTCCATGGCCTGTCCTGCCTTTCTGGATTTTACACTTTTTTCAGATGGCCCTTTTGACCGGGGGGAAGTGAGACTTCATTGTAGTGCAGATTTCCTTTGCAAGCTTGCTTGGTTGGCCAAAAAGGGCGTATGCGTTTTTTCCTGAATATATTCAGGAAAAAACGCATACGCCCTTTTTGGCCAAGTGCATCATTGTGGACGTTCTGCCTCTTTTCCTATGCTTTCAATGCAATTCCAGTCTACCTCCTGAAATCGGTTTCCTGCAATTCTGCCCCGCTTTCAAGTCCTCTTGGCAGCCTTACTTCAGTATATTTTTGGACGATAGTTGTCATTTATAACTCTGCAGGTTTGTGAATTACAGTGCCCCTGAGCTCCTTTCTTCAACTCGTTTTCTTGTGAGCTGGCCGCAACACCGCAGGATGGCTTCAGGCCCTAATCTGGTTCCGGCACGGCACGCTGAGCCTTTGGTTATTTCCTCTTCCTGGTGGGAAATGAGAGTTAAATTTGCCCGTCCAGACACCTCCAGCTAGTCTCTCATTGGTTCTCGCTATTCCTGTTCATCTTCCGCAGAAATTGCAAACTGGGCCAAACAGGAGGTTAAAGGGACTGACTCTCCAAGTCGGGAGAGTGTTAGTAAAGCGTCTGGAATGTTGCACCCGAGTACCAGGGTACGAAAACTGAGACATATTTGAACACGTCTCCCGATCACATGGTTGATCATACTCTAGGTTCCACATGCATGTTTTAGCTGAAGGAAGAATACCTTAAACCTGGGTAGTTGAAACCCGTGGAATGGGTACCATGCAATATGACTTCAAAGGGTCTTCATTTGCTCACCGAACCTCTCCAATCCTATCACTGCTGCGTTTATGTCCCTGTACACATGCTTGATTCTCTTTCGGAGACATAGCAATCCATAGGTTTTAAGATACTTAAGAGTCAGGTACATTCTTAGGCGTTTAATATGCGGTGTTGAGTCCATTTCGTTGAGCAAGGAGTAGCTCTTGTCTATTCCATATTTGGCTTAAGGAACTTTATCTGTGCTCATTTCAATCTCTGGTTTTATGCAGCACCCCAACTCACCTTTACCCTTAAACAAGCATAAGTTGGTTTTCTAAATTTGAGACCCTGTTCTGTTCTGTAATTCAGTTCCTGTGTAGCCAAGTTTACATTCCGTGTATTACTGATATCTTATGATGTTTCTTTTTCTGTGTGACTTATTTCAGTTAGAATCATCGTACCTGAATCCACTCATTGTGCTGCTACGGGCCTGATGACATAGATTTCACTGCTGAGTGATACTGCATTGTACGTAAGTACCACAAGTTCTTTATCCATTTTTCACTTTCTGTGATATTGAACTTGTACGGTAAACGAGGTTCTTGTAAACAGAGGCGTCCCAAACATTGGGGTGGCTGTATCTTTTTGATTTTAATTTCCCTAAGCTATAGGACCATAAGTGGAAGTGCCCTAGGCTCTGTTGCTTTGTTTTTTAGATGTTTCAGGAAACACCATACACTTCTCCCGAGTGTCTGTTGGCAATTTACATCCCGCCCATCAGCATAACAAGGCTCCCAGTTCTCCATGGCCTGTCCTGCCTTTCTGGATTTTACACTTTTTTCAGATGGCCCTTTTGACCGGGGGGAAGTGAGACTTCATTGTAGTGCAGATTTCCTTTGCAAGCTTGCTTGGTTGGCCAAAAAGGGCGTATGCGTTTTTTCCTGAATATATTCAGGAAAAAACGCATACGCCCTTTTTGGCCAAGTGCATCATTGTGGACGTTCTGCCTCTTTTCCTATGCTTTCAATGCAATTCCAGTCTACCTCCTGAAATCGGTTTCCTGCAATTCTGCCCCGCTTTCAAGTCCTCTTGGCAGCCTTACTTCAGTATATTTTTGGACGATAGTTGTCATTTATAACTCTGCAGGTTTGTGAATTACAGTGCCCCTGAGCTCCTTTCTTCAACTCGTTTTCTTGTGAGCTGGCCGCAACACCGCAGGATGGCTTCAGGCCCTAATCTGGTTCCGGCACGGCACGCTGAGCCTTTGGTTATTTCCTCTTCCTGGTGGGAAATGAGAGTTAAATTTGCCCGTCCAGACACCTCCAGCTAGTCTCTCATTGGTTCTCCCTATTCCTGTTCATCTTCCGCAGAAATTGCAAACTGGGCCAAACAGGAGGTTAAAGGGACTGACTCTCCAAGTCGGGAGAGTGTTAGTAAAGCGTCTGGAATGTTGCACCCGAGTACCAGGGTACGAAAACTGAGACATATTTGAACACGTCTCCCGATCACATGGTTGATCATACTCTAGGTTCCACATGCATGTTTTAGCTGAAGGAAGAATACCTTAAACCTGGGTAGTTGAAACCCGTGGAATGGGTACCATGCAATATGACTTCAAAGGGTCTTCATTTGCTCACCGAACCTCTCCAATCCTATCACTGCTGCGTTTATGTCCCTGTACACACGCTTGATTCTCTTTCGGAGACATAGCAATCCATCGGTTTTAAGATACTTAAGAGTCAGGTACATTCTTAGGCGTTTAATATGTGGTGTTGAGTCCATTTCGTTGAGCAAGGAGTAGCTCTTGTCTATTCCATATTTGGCTTAAGGAACTTTATCTGTGCTCATTTCAATCTCTGGTTTTATGCAGCACCCCAACTCACCTTTACCCTTAAACAAGCATAAGTTGGTTTTCTAAATTTGAGACCCTGTTCTGTTCTGTAATTCAGTTCCTGTGTAGCCAAGTTTACATTCCGTGTATTACTGATATCTTATGATGTTTCTATTTCTGTGTGACTTATTTCAGTTAGAATCATCGTACCTGAATCCACTCATTGTGCTGCTACGGGCCTGATGACATAGATTTCACTGCTGAGTGATACTGCATTGTACGTAAGTACCACAAGTTCTTTATCCATTTTTCACTTTCTGTGATATTGAACTTGTACGGTAAACGAGGTTCTTGTAAACAGAGGCGTCCCAAACATTGGGGTGGCTGTATCTTTTTGATTTTAATTTCCCTAAGCTATAGGACCATAAGTGGAAGTGCCCTAGGCTCTGTTGCTTTGTTTTTTAGATGTTTCAGGAAACACCATACACTTCTCCCGAGTGTCTGTTGGCAATTTACATCCCGCCCATCAGCATAACAAGGCTCCCAGTTCTCCATGGCCTGTCCTGCCTTTCTGGATTTTACACTTTTTTCAGATGGCCCTTTTGACCGGGGGGAAGTGAGACTTCATTGTAGTGCAGATTTCCTTTGCAAGCTTGCTTGGTTGGCCAAAAAGGGCGTATGCGTTTTTTCCTGAATATATTCAGGAAAAAACGCATACGCCCTTTTTGGCCAAGTGCATCATTGTGGACGTTCTGCCTCTTTTCCTATGCTTTCAATGCAATTCCAGTCTACCTCCTGAAATCGGTTTCCTGCAATTCTGCCCCGCTTTCAAGTCCTCTTGGCAGCCTTACTTCAGTATATTTTTGGACGATAGTTGTCATTTATAACTCTGCAGGTTTGTGAATTACAGTGCCCCTGAGCTCCTTTCTTCAACTCGTTTTCTTGTGAGCTGGCCGCAACACCGCAGGATGGCTTCAGGCCCTAATCTGGTTCCGGCACGGCACGCTGAGCCTTTGGTTATTTCCTCTTCCTGGTGGGAAATGAGAGTTAAATTTGCCCGTCCAGACACCTCCAGCTAGTCTCTCATTGGTTCTCGCTATTCCTGTTCATCTTCCGCAGAAATTGCAAACTGGGCCAAACAGGAGGTTAAAGGGACTGACTCTCCAAGTCGGGAGAGTGTTAGTAAAGCGTCTGGAATGTTGCACCCGAGTACCAGGGTACGAAAACTGAGACATATTTGAACACGTCTCCCGATCACATGGTTGATCATACTCTAGGTTCCACATGCATGTTTTAGCTGAAGGAAGAATACCTTAAACCTGGGTAGTTGAAACCCGTGGAATGGGTACCATGCAATATGACTTCAAAGGGTCTTCATTTGCTCACCGAACCTCTCCAATCCTATCACTGCTGCGTTTATGTCCCTGTACACATGCTTGATTCTCTTTCGGAGACATAGCAATCCATAGGTTTTAAGATACTTAAGAGTCAGGTACATTCTTAGGCGTTTAATATGCGGTGTTGAGTCCATTTCGTTGAGCAAGGAGTAGCTCTTGTCTATTCCATATTTGGCTTAAGGAACTTTATCTGTGCTCATTTCAATCTCTGGTTTTATGCAGCACCCCAACTCACCTTTACCCTTAAACAAGCATAAGTTGGTTTTCTAAATTTGAGACCCTGTTCTGTTCTGTAATTCAGTTCCTGTGTAGCCAAGTTTACATTCCGTGTATTACTGATATCTTATGATGTTTCTTTTTCTGTGTGACTTATTTCAGTTAGAATCATCGTACCTGAATCCACTCATTGTGCTGCTACGGGCCTGATGACATAGATTTCACTGCTGAGTGATACTGCATTGTACGTAAGTACCACAAGTTCTTTATCCATTTTTCACTTTCTGTGATATTGAACTTGTACGGTAAACGAGGTTCTTGTAAACAGAGGCGTCCCAAACATTGGGGTGGCTGTATCTTTTTGATTTTAATTTCCCTAAGCTATAGGACCATAAGTGGAAGTGCCCTAGGCTCTGTTGCTTTGTTTTTTAGATGTTTCAGGAAACACCATACACTTCTCCCGAGTGTCTGTTGGCAATTTACATCCCGCCCATCAGCATAACAAGGCTCCCAGTTCTCCATGGCCTGTCCTGCCTTTCTGGATTTTACACTTTTTTCAGATGGCCCTTTTGACCGGGGGGAAGTGAGACTTCATTGTAGTGCAGATTTCCTTTGCAAGCTTGCTTGGTTGGCCAAAAAGGGCGTATGCGTTTTTTCCTGAATATATTCAGGAAAAAACGCATACGCCCTTTTTGGCCAAGTGCATCATTGTGGACGTTCTGCCTCTTTTCCTATGCTTTCAATGCAATTCCAGTCTACCTCCTGAAATCGGTTTCCTGCAATTCTGCCCCGCTTTCAAGTCCTCTTGGCAGCCTTACTTCAGTATATTTTTGGACGATAGTTGTCATTTATAACTCTGCAGGTTTGTGAATTACAGTGCCCCTGAGCTCCTTTCTTCAACTCGTTTTCTTGTGAGCTGGCCGCAACACCGCAGGATGGCTTCAGGCCCTAATCTGGTTCCGGCACGGCACGCTGAGCCTTTGGTTATTTCCTCTTCCTGGTGGGAAATGAGAGTTAAATTTGCCCGTCCAGACACCTCCAGCTAGTCTCTCATTGGTTCTCCCTATTCCTGTTCATCTTCCGCAGAAATTGCAAACTGGGCCAAACAGGAGGTTAAAGGGACTGACTCTCCAAGTCGGGAGAGTGTTAGTAAAGCGTCTGGAATGTTGCACCCGAGTACCAGGGTACGAAAACTGAGACATATTTGAACACGTCTCCCGATCACATGGTTGATCATACTCTAGGTTCCACATGCATGTTTTAGCTGAAGGAAGAATACCTTAAACCTGGGTAGTTGAAACCCGTGGAATGGGTACCATGCAATATGACTTCAAAGGGTCTTCATTTGCTCACCGAACCTCTCCAATCCTATCACTGCTGCGTTTATGTCCCTGTACACGTGCTTGATTCTCTTTCGGAGACATAGCAATCCATAGGTTTTAAGATACTTAAGAGTCAGGTACATTCTTAGGCGTTTAATATGCGGTGTTGAGTCCATTTCGTTGAGCAAGGAGTAGCTCTTGTCTATTCCATATTTGGCTTAAGGAACTTTATCTGTGCTCATTTCAATCTCTGGTTTTATGCAGCACCCCAACTCACCTTTACCCTTAAACAAGCATAAGTTGGTTTTCTAAATTTGAGACCCTGTTCTGTTCTGTAATTCAGTTCCTGTGTAGCCAAGTTTACATTCCGTGTATTACTGATATCTTATGATGTTTCTTTTTCTGTGTGACTTATTTCAGTTAGAATCATCGTACCTGAATCCACTCATTGTGCTGCTACGGGCCTGATGACATAGATTTCACTGCTGAGTGATACTGCATTGTACGTAAGTACCACAAGTTCTTTATCCATTTTTCACTTTCTGTGATATTGAACTTGTACGGTAAACGAGGTTCTTGTAAACAGAGGCGTCCCAAACATTGGGGTGGCTGTATCTTTTTGATTTTAATTTCCCTAAGCTATAGGACCATAAGTGGAAGTGCCCTAGGCTCTGTTGCTTTGTTTTTTAGATGTTTCAGGAAACACCATACACTTCTCCCGAGTGTCTGTTGGCAGTTTACATCCCGCCCATCAGCATAACAAGGCTCCCAGTTCTCCATGGCCTGTCCTGCCTTTCTGGATTTTACACTTTTTTCAGATGGCCCTTTTGACCGGGGGTGGGGGAAGTGAGACTTCATTGTAGTGCAGATTTCCTTTGCAAGCTTGCTTGGTTGGCCAAAAAGGGCGTATGCGTTTTTTCCTGAATATATTCAGGAAAAAACGCATACGCCCTTTTTGGCCAAGTGCATCATTGTGGACGTTCTGCCTCTTTTCCTATGCTTTCAATGCAATTCCAGTCTACCTCCTGAAATCGGTTTCCTGCAATTCTGCCCCGCTTTCAAGTCCTCTTGGCAGCCTTACTTCAGTATATTTTTGGACGATAGTTGTCATTTATAACTCTGCAGGTTTGTGAATTACAGTGCCCCTGAGCTCCTTTCTTCAACTCGTTTTCTTGTGAGTTGGCCGCAACACCGCAGGATGGCTTCAGGCCCTAATCTGGTTCCGGCACGGCACGCTGAGCCTTTGGTTATTTCCTCTTCCTGGTGGGAAATGAGAGTTAAATTTGCCCGTCCAGACACCTCCAGCTAGTCTCTCATTGGTTCTCGCTATTCCTGTTCATCTTCCGCAGAAATTGCAAACTGGGCCAAACAGGAGGTTAAAGGGACTGACTCTCCAAGTCGGGAGAGTGTTAGTAAAGCGTCTGGAATGTTGCACCCGAGTACCAGGGTACGAAAACTGAGACATATTTGAACACGTCTCCCGATCACATGGTTGATCATACTCTAGGTTCCACATGCATGTTTTAGCTGAAGGAAGAATACCTTAAACCTGGGTAGTTGAAACCCGTGGAATGGGTACCATGCAATATGACTTCAAAGGGTCTTCATTTGCTCACCGAACCTCTCCAATCCTATCACTGCTGCGTTTATGTCCCTGTACACATGCTTGATTCTCTTTCGGAGACATAGCAATCCATAGGTTTTAAGATACTTAAGAGTCAGGTACATTCTTAGGCGTTTAATATGCGGTGTTGAGTCCATTTCGTTGAGCAAGGAGTAGCTCTTGTCTATTCCATATTTGGCTTAAGGAACTTTATCTGTGCTCATTTCAATCTCTGGTTTTATGCAGCACCCCAACTCACCTTTCCCCTTAAACAAGCATAAGTTGGTTTTCTAAATTTGAGACCCTGTTCTGTTCTGTAATTCAGTTCCTGTGTAGCCAAGTTTACATTCCGTGTATTACTGATATCTTATGATGTTTCTTTTTCTGTGTGACTTATTTCAGTTAGAATCATCGTACCTGAATCCACTCATTGTGCTGCTACGGGCCTGATGACATAGATTTCACTGCTGAGTGATACTGCATTGTACGTAAGTACCACAAGTTCTTTATCCATTTTTCACTTTCTGTGATATTGAACTTGTACGGTAAACGAGGTTCTTGTAAACAGAGGCGTCCCAAACATTGGGGTGGCTGTATCTTTTTGATTTTAATTTCCCTAAGCTATAGGACCATAAGTGGAAGTGCCCTAGGCTCTGTTGCTTTGTTTTTTAGATGTTTCAGGAAACAACATACACTTCTCCCGAGTTTCTGTTGGCAATTTACATCCCGCCCATCAGCATAACAAGGCTCCCAGTTCTCCATGGCCTGTCCTGCCTTTCTGGATTTTACACTTTTTTCAGATGGCCCTTTTGACCGGGGGAAAGTGAGACTTCATTGTAGTGCAGATTTCCTTTGCAAGCTTGCTTGGTTGGCCAAAAAGGGCGTATGCGTTTTTTCCTGAATATATTCAGGAAAAAACGCATACGCCCTTTTTGGCCAAGTGCATCATTGTGGACGTTCTGCCTCTTTTCCTATGCTTTCGATGCAATTCCAGTCTACCTCCTGAAATCGGTTTCCTGCAATTCTGCCCCGCTTTCAAGTCCTCTTGGCAGCCTTACTTTAGTATATTTTTGGACGATAGCTGTCATTTATAACTCTGCAGGTTTGTGAATTACAGTGCCCCTGAGCTCCTTTCTTCAACTCGCTTTCTTGTGAGCTGGCCGCAACACCGCAGGATGGCTTCAGGCCCTAATCTGGTTCCGGCACGACACCCTGAGCCTTTGGTTAGTTCCTCTTCCTGGTGGGAAATGAGAATTAAATTTGCCCGTCCAGACACCTCCAGCTAGTCTCTCATTGGTTCTCGCTATTCCTGTTCATCTTCCGCAGAAATTGCAAACTGGGCCAAGCAGGAGGTTAAAGGCGCTGACTCTCCAAGTGGGGAGAGTGTTAGTAAAGCGTCTGGAATGTTGCACCCGAGTACCAGGGGAGGAAAACTGAGACATATTTGAACACGTCTCCCGTTCACACGGTTGATCATACTCTGGGTTCCACATGCATGTTTTAGCTGAAGGAAGAATACCTTAAACCTGGGTAGTTGAAACCCGTGGAATGGGTACCATGCAATATGACTTCAAAGGGTCTTCATTTGCTCACCGAACCTCTCCAATCCTATCACTGCTGCGTTTATGCCCCTGTACACATGCTTGATTCTCTTTCGGAGACATAGTAATCCATAGGTTTTAAGATACTAGTCAGGTACATTCTTAGGCGTTAAATATGCGGTGTTGAGTCCATTTCGTTGAGCAAGGAGTAGCTCTTGTCTATTCCGTATTTGGCTAGAGGAACTCTATCTGTGCTCATTTCAATCTCTGCTTTTATGCAGCACCCCAACTCACCTTTCCCCTTAAGCAAGCATAAGTTGGTTTTCTAAATTTGAGACCCTGTTCTGTTTTGGAATTCAGTTCCTGTGTAGCGAAGTTTACATTCCGTGTATTAGTGATATCTTATGATGTTTCTACTTCTGTGTGACTTATTTCAGTTAGAATCATCGTACCTGAATCCACTCATTGTGCTGCTAAGGGCCTGATGACATAGATTTCATTGCTGAGTGATACTGCTTTGTAAGTAAATACCACAACTTCTTTATCCATTTTTCACTTTCTGCGATGTTCAACTTGTACTGTAAACGAGGTTCTTGTAAACAGAGGCGTCCCCAACTTTGGGGTGTCTGTGTCTTTTTGATTTTAATTTCCCTAAGCTACAGGACCATAAGTGGAAGTGCCCTAGGCTCTGTTGCTTTGTTTTTTAGATGTTTCAGGAAACACCATACACTTCTCCCGAGTGTCTGTTGGCAGTTTACATCCCGCCCATCAGCATAACAAGGCTCCCAGTTCTCCATGGCCTGTCCTGCCTTTCTGGATTTTACACTTTTTTCAGATGGCCCTTTTGACCGGGGGGAAGTGAGACTTCATTGTAGTGCAGATTTCCTTTGCAAGCTTGCTTGGTTGGCCAAAAAGGGCGTATGCGTTTTTTCCTGAATATATTCAGGAAAAAACGCATACGCCCTTTTTGGCCAAGTGCATCATTGTGGACGTTCTGCCTCTTTTCCTATGCTTTCAATGCAATTCCAGTCTACCTCCTGAAATCGGTTTCCTGCAATTCTGCCCCGCTTTCAAGTCCTCTTGGCAGCCTTACTTCAGTATATTTTTGGACGATAGTTGTCATTTATAACTCTGCAGGTTTGTGAATTACAGTGCCCCTGAGCTCCTTTCTTCAACTCGTTTTCTTGTGAGCTGGCCGAAACACCGCAGGATGGCTTCAGGCCCTAATCTGGTTCCGGCACGGCACGCTGAGCCTTTGGTTATTTCCTCTTCCTGGTGGGAAATGAGAGTTAAATTTGCCCGTCCAGACACCTCCAGCTAGTCTCTCATTGGTTCTCGCTATTCCTGTTCATCTTCCGCAGAAATTGCAAACTGGGCCAAACAGGAGGTTAAAGGGACTGACTCTCCAAGTCGGGAGAGTGTTAGTAAAGCGTCTGGAATGTTGCACCCGAGTACCAGGGTACGAAAACTGAGACATATTTGAACACGTCTCCCGATCACATGGTTGATCATACTCTAGGTTCCACATGCATGTTTTAGCTGAAGGAAGAATACCTTAAACCTGGGTAGTTGAAACCCGTGGAATGGGTACCATGCAATATGACTTCAAAGGGTCTTCATTTGCTCACCGAACCTCTCCAATCCTATCACTGCTGCGTTTATGTCCCTGTACACATGCTTGATTCTCTTTCGGAGACATAGCAATCCATAGGTTTTAAGATACTTAAGAGTCAGGTACATTCTTAGGCGTTTAATATGCGGTGTTGAGTCCATTTCGTTGAGCAAGGAGTAGCTCTTGTCTATTCCATATTTGGCTTAAGGAACTTTATCTGTGCTCATTTCAATCTCTGGTTTTATGCAGCACCCCAACTCACCTTTCCCCTTAAACAAGCATAAGTTGGTTTTCTAAATTTGAGACCCTGTTCTGTTCTGTAATTCAGTTCCTGTGTAGCCAAGTTTACATTCCGTGTATTACTGATATCTTATGATGTTTCTTTTTCTGTGTGACTTATTTCAGTTAGAATCATCGTACCTGAATCCACTCATTGTGCTGCTACGGGCCAGAAGACATAGATTTCACTGCTGAGTGATACTGCATTGTACGTACGTACCACAAGTTCTTTATCCATTTTTCACTTTCTGTGATATTGAACTTGTACGGTAAACGAGGTTCTTGTAAACAGAGGCGTCCCAAACATTGGGGTGGCTGTATCTTTTTGATTTTAATTTCCCTAAGCTATAGGACCATAAGTGGAAGTGCCCTAGGCTCTGTTGCTTTGTTTTTTAGATGTTTCAGGAAACACCATACACTTCTCCCGAGTGTCTGTTGGCAATTTACATCCCGCCCATCAGCATAACAAGGCTCCCAGTTCTCCATGGCCTGTCCTGCCTTTCTGGATTTTACACTTTTTTCAGATGGCCCTTTTGACCGGGGGGAAGTGAGACTTCATTGTAGTGCAGATTTCCTTTGCAAGCTTGCTTGGTTGGCCAAAAAGGGCGTATGCGTTTTTTCCTGAATATATTCAGGAAAAAACGCATACGCCCTTTTTGGCCAAGTGCATCATTGTGGACGTTCTGCCTCTTTTCCTATGCTTTCAATGCAATTCCAGTCTACCTCCTGAAATCGGTTTCCTTCAATTCTGCCCCGCTTTCAAGTCCTCTTGGCAGCCTTACTTCAGTATATTTTTGGACGATAGTTGTCATTTATAACTCTGCAGGTTTGTGAATTACAGTGCCCCTGAGCTCCTTTCTTCAACTCGTTTTCTTGTGAGCTGGCCGCAACACCGCAGGATGGCTTCAGGCCCTAATCTGGTTCCGGCACGGCACGCTGAGCCTTTGGTTATTTCCTCTTCCTGGTGGGAAATGAGAGTTAAATTTGCCCGTCCAGACACCTCCAGCTAGTCTCTCATTGGTTCTCGCTATTCCTGTTCATCTTCCGCAGAAATTGCAAACTGGGCCAAACAGGAGGTTAAAGGGACTGACTCTCCAAGTCGGGAGAGTGTTAGTAAAGCGTCTGGAATGTTGCACCCGAGTACCAGGGTACGAAAACTGAGACATATTTGAACACGTCTCCCGATCACATGGTTGATCATACTCTAGGTTCCACATGCATGTTTTAGCTGAAGGAAGAATACCTTAAACCTGGGTAGTTGAAACCCGTGGAATGGGTACCATGCAATATGACTTCAAAGGGTCTTCATTTGCTCACCGAACCTCTCCAATCCTATCACTGCTGCGTTTATGTCCCTGTACACATGCTTGATTCTCTTTCGGAGACATAGCAATCCATAGGTTTTAAGATACTTAAGAGTCAGGTACATTCTTAGGCGTTTAATATGCGGTGTTGAGTCCATTTCGTTGAGCAAGGAGTAGCTCTTGTCTATTCCATATTTGGCTTAAGGAACTTTATCTGTGCTCATTTCAATCTCTGGTTTTATTCAGCACCCCAACTCACCTTTCCCCTTAAACAAGCATAAGTTGGTTTTCTAAATTCGAGACCCTGTTCTGTTCTGTAATTCAGTTCCTGTGTAGCCAAGTTTACATTCCGTGTATTACTGATATCTTATGATGTTTCTTTTTCTGTGTGACTTATTTCAGTTAGAATCATCGTACCTGAATCCACTCATTGTGCTGCTACGGGCCTGATGACATAGATTTCACTGCTGAGTGATACTGCATTGTACGTATGTACCACAAGTTCTTTATCCATTTTTCACTTTCTGTGATATTGAACTTGTACGGTAAACGAGGTTCTTGTAAACAGAGGCGTCCCAAACATTGGGGTGGCTGTATCTTTTTGATTTTAATTTCCCTAAGCTATAGGACCATAAGTGGAAGTGCCCTAGGCTCTGTTGCTTTGTTTTTTAGATGTTTCAGGAAACACGATACACTTCTCCCGAGTGTCTGTTGGCAATTTACATCCCGCCCATCAGCATAACAAGGCTCCCAGTTCTCCATGGCCTGTACTGCCTTTCTGGATTTTACACTTTTTTCAGATGGCCCTTTTGACCGGGGGTGGGGGGAAGTGAGACTTCATTGTAGTGCAGATTTCCTTTGCAAGCTTGCTTGGTTGGCCAAAAAGGGCGTATGCGTTTTTTCCTGAATATATTCAGGAAAAAACGCATACGCCCTTTTTGGCCAAGTGCATAATTGTAGACCTTCTGCCTCTTTTCCTATGCTTTCAATGCAATTCCAGTCTACCTCCTGAAATCGGTTTCCTGCAATTCTGCCCCGCTTTCAAGTCCTCTTGGCAGCCTTACTTCAGTATATTTTTGGACGATAGCTGTCATTTATAACTCTGCAGGTTTGTGAATTACAGTGCCCCTGAGCTCCTTTCTTCAACTCGTTTTCTTGTGAGCTGGCCGCAACACCGCAGGATGGCTTCAGGCCCTAATCTGGTTCCGGCACGGCACGCTGAGCCTTTGGTTATTTCCTCTTCCTGGTGGGAAATGAGAGTTAAATTTGCCCGTCCAGACACCTCCAGCTAGTCTCTCATTGGTTCTCGCTATTCCTGTTCATCTTCCGCAGAAATTGCAAACTGGGCCAAACAGGAGGTTAAAGGGACTGACTCTCCAAGTCGGGAGAGTGTTAGTAAAGCGTCTGGAATGTTGCACCCGAGTACCAGGGTACGAAAACTGAGACATATTTGAACACGTCTCCCGATCACATGGTTGATCATACTCTAGGTTCCACATGCATGTTTTAGCTGAAGGAAGAATACCTTAAACCTGGGTAGTTGAAACCCGTGGAATGGGTACCATGCAATATGACTTCAAAGGGTCTTCATTTGCTCACCGAACCTCTCCAATCCTATCACTGCTGCGTTTATGTCCCTGTACACATGCTTGATTCTCTTTCGGAGACATAGCAATCCATAGGTTTTAAGATACTTAAGAGTCAGGTACATTCTTAGGCGTTTAATATGCGGTGTTGAGTCCATTTCGTTGAGCAAGGAGTAGCTCTTGTCTATTCCATATTTGGCTTAAGGAACTTTATCTGTGCTCATTTCAATCTCTGGTTTTATGCAGCACCCCAACTCACCTTTCCCCTTAAACAAGCATAAGTTGGTTTTCTAAATTCGAGACCCTGTTCTGTTCTGTAATTCAGTTCCTGTGTAGCCAAGTTTACATTCCGTGTATTACTGATATCTTATGATGTTTCTTTTTCTGTGTGACTTATTTCAGTTAGAATCATCGTACCTGAATCCACTCATTGTGCTGCTACGGGCCTGATGACATAGATTTCACTGCTGAGTGATACTGCATTGTACGTATGTACCACAAGTTCTTTATCCATTTTTCACTTTCTGTGATATTGAACTTGTACGGTAAACGAGGTTCTTGTAAACAGAGGCGTCCCAAATATTGGGGTGGCTGTATCTTTTTGATTTTAATTTCCCTAAGCTATAGGACCATAAGTGGAAGTGCCCTAGGCTCTGTTGCTTTGTTTTTTAGATGTTTCAGGAAACACGATACACTTCTCCCGAGTGTCTGTTGGCAATTTACATCCCGCCCATCAGCATAACAAGGCTCCCAGTTCTCCATGGCCTGTACTGCCTTTCTGGATTTTACACTTTTTTCAGATGGCCCTTTTGACCGGGGGTGGGGGGAAGTGAGACTTCATTGTAGTGCAGATTTCCTTTGCAAGCTTGCTTGGTTGGCCAAAAAGGGCGTATTCGTTTTTTCCTGAATATATTCAGGAAAAAACGCATACGCCCTTTTTGGCCAAGTGCATAATTGTAGACCTTCTGCCTCTTTTCCTATGCTTTCAATGCAATTCCAGTCTACCTCCTGAAATCGGTTTCCTGCAATTCTGCCCCGCTTTCAAGTCCTCTTGGCAGCCTTACTTCAGTATATTTTTGGACGATAGCTGTCATTTATAACTCTGCAGGTTTGTGAATTACAGTGCCCCTGAGCTCCTTTCTTCAACTCGTTTTCTTGTGAGCTGGCCGCAACACCGCAGGATGGCTTCAGGCCCTAATCTGGTTCCGGCACGGCACGCTGAGCCTTTGGTTATTTCCTCTTCCTGGTGGGAAATGAGAGTTAAATTTGCCCGTCCAGACACCTCCAGCTAGTCTCTCATTGGTTCTCGCTATTCCTGTTCATCTTCCGCAGAAATTGCAAACTGGGCCAAACAGGAGGTTAAAGGGACTGACTCTCCAAGTCGGGAGAGTGTTAGTAAAGCGTCTGGAATGTTGCACCCGAGTACCAGGGTACGAAAACTGAGACATATTTGAACACGTCTCCCGATCACATGGTTGATCATACTCTAGGTTCCACATGCATGTTTTAGCTGAAGGAAGAATACCTTAAACCTGGGTAGTTGAAACCCGTGGAATGGGTACCATGCAATATGACTTCAAAGGGTCTTCATTTGCTCACCGAACCTCTCCAATCCTATCACTGCTGCGTTTATGTCCCTGTACACATGCTTGATTCTCTTTCGGAGACATAGCAATCCATAGGTTTTAAGATACTTAAGAGTCAGGTACATTCTTAGGCGTTTAATATGCGGTGTTGAGTCCATTTCGTTGAGCAAGGAGTAGCTCTTGTCTATTCCATATTTGGCTTAAGGAACTTTATCTGTGCTCATTTCAATCTCTGGTTTTATGCAGCACCCCAACTCACCTTTCCCCTTAAACAAGCATAAGTTGGTTTTCTAAATTCGAGACCCTGTTCTGTTCTGTAATTCAGTTCCTGTGTAGCCAAGTTTACATTCCGTGTATTACTGATATCTTATGATGTTTCTTTTTCTGTGTGACTTATTTCAGTTAGAATCATCGTACCTGAATCCACTCATTGTGCTGCTACGGGCCTGATGACATAGATTTCACTGCTGAGTGATACTGCATTGTACGTATGTACCACAAGTTCTTTATCCATTTTTCACTTTCTGTGATATTGAACTTGTACGGTAAACGAGGTTCTTGTAAACAGAGGCGTCCCAAACATTGGGGTGGCTGTATCTTTTTGATTTTAATTTCCCTAAGCTATAGGACCATAAGTGGAAGTGCCCTAGGCTCTGTTGCTTTGTTTTTTAGATGTTTCAGGAAACACGATACACTTCTCCCGAGTGTCTGTTGGCAATTTACATCCCGCCCATCAGCATAACAAGGCTCCCAGTTCTCCATGGCCTGTACTGCCTTTCTGGATTTTACACTTTTTTCAGATGGCCCTTTTGACCGGGGGTGGGGGGAAGTGAGACTTCATTGTAGTGCAGATTTCCTTTGCAAGCTTGCTTGGTTGGCCAAAAAGGGCGTATGCGTTTTTTCCTGAATATATTCAGGAAAAAACGCATACGCCCTTTTTGGCCAAGTGCATCATTGTAGACCTTCTGCCTCTTTTCCTATGCTTTCAATGCAATTCCAGTCTACCTCCTGAAATCGGTTTCCTGCAATTCTGCCCCGCTTTCAAGTCCTCTTGGCAGCCTTACTTCAGTATATTTTTGGACGATAGCTGTCATTTATAACTCTGCAGGTTTGTGAATTACAGTGCCCCTGAGCTCCTTTCTTCAACTCGTTTTCTTGTGAGCTGGCCGCAACACCGCAGGATGGCTTCAGGCCCTAATCTGGTTCCGGCACGGCACGCTGAGCCTTTGGTTATTTCCTCTTCCTGGTGGGAAATGAGAGTTAAATTTGCCCGTCCAGACACCTCCAGCTAGTCTCTCATTGGTTCTCGCTATTCCTGTTCATCTTCCGCAGAAATTGCAAACTGGGCCAAACAGGAGGTTAAAGGGACTGACTCTCCAAGTCGGGAGAGTGTTAGTAAAGCGTCTGGAATGTTGCACCCGAGTACCAGGGTACGAAAACTGAGACATATTTGAACACGTCTCCCGATCACATGGCTGATCATACTCTAGGTTCCACATGCATGTTTTAGCTGAAGGAAGAATACCTTAAACCTGGGTAGTTGAAACCCGTGGAATGGGTACCATGCAATATGACTTCAAAGGGTCTTCATTTGCTCACCGAACCTCTCCAATCCTATCACTGCTGCGTTTATGTCCCTGTACACATGCTTGATTCTCTTTCGGAGACATAGCAATCCATAGGTTTTAAGATACTTAAGAGTCAGGTACATTCTTAGGCGTTTAATATGCGGTGTTGAGTCCATTTCGTTGAGCAAGGAGTAGCTCTTGTCTATTCCATATTTGGCTTAAGGAACTTTATCTGTGCTCATTTCAATCTCTGGTTTTATGCAGCACCCCAACTCACCTTTACCCTTAAACAAGCATAAGTTGGTTTTCTAAATTTGAGACCCTGTTCTGTTCTGTAATTCAGTTCCTGTGTAGCCAAGTTTACATTCCGTGTATTACTGATATCTTATGATGTTTCTTTTTCTGTGTGACTTATTTCAGTTAGAATCATCGTACCTGAATCCACTCATTGTGCTGCTATGGGCCTGATGACATAGATTTCACTGCTGAGTGATACTGCATTGTACGTAAGTACCACAAGTTCTTTATCCATTTTTCACTTTCTGTGATATTGAATTTGTACGGTAAACGAGGTTCTTGTAAACAGAGGCGTCCCAAACATTGGGGTGGCTGTATCTTTTTGATTTTAATTTCCCTAAGCTATAGGACCATAAGTGGAAGTGCCCTAGGCTCTGTTGCTTTGTTTTTTAGATGTTTCAGGAAACACCATACACTTCTCCCGAGTGTCTGTTGGCAATTTACATCCCGCCCATCAGCATAACAAGGCTCCCAGTTCTCCATGGCCTGTCCTGCCTTTCTGGATTTTACACTTTTTTCAGATGGCCCTTTTGACCGGGGGGGGGAGGAAGTGAGACTTCATTGTAGTGCAGATTTCCTTTGCAAGCTTGCTTGGTTGGCCAAAAAGGGCGTATGCGTTTTTTCCTGAATATATTCAGGAAAAAACGCATACGCCCTTTTTGGCCAAGTGCATCATTGTGGACCTTCTGCCTCTTTTCCTATGCTTTCAATGCAATTCCAGTCTACCTCCTGAAATCGGTTTCCTGCAATTCTGCCCCGCTTTCAAGTCCTCTTGGCAGCCTTACTTCAGTATATTTTTGGACGATAGCTGTCATTTATAACTCTGCAGGTTTGTGAATTACAGTGCCCCTGAGCTCCTTTCTTCAACTCGTTTTCTTGTGAGCTGGCCGCAACACCGCAGGATGGCTTCAGGCCCTAATCTGGTTCCGGCACGGCACGCTGAGCCTTTGGTTATTTCCTCTTCCTGGTGGGAAATGAGAGTTAAATTTGCCCGTCCAGACACCTCCAGCTAGTCTCTCATTGGTTCTCGCTATTCCTGTTCATCTTCCGCAGAAATTGCAAACTGGGCCAAACAGGAGGTTAAAGGGACTGACTCTCCAAGTCGGGAGAGTGTTAGTAAAGCGTCTGGAATGTTGCACCCGAGTACCAGGGTACGAAAACTGAGACATATTTGAACACGTCTCCCGATCACATGGTTGATCATACTCTAGGTTCCACATGCATGTTTTAGCTGAAGGAAGAATACCTTAAACCTGGGTAGTTGAAACCCGTGGAATGGGTACCATGCAATATGACTTCAAAGGGTCTTCATTTGCTCACCGAACCTCTCCAATCCTATCACTGCTGCGTTTATGTCCCTGTACACATGCTTGATTCTCTTTCGGAGACATAGCAATCCATAGGTTTTAAGATACTTAAGAGTCAGGTACATTCTTAGGCGTTTAATATGCGGTGTTGAGTCCATTTCGTTGAGCAAGGAGTAGCTCTTGTCTATTCCATATTTGGCTTAAGGAACTTTATCTGTGCTCATTTCAATCTCTGGTTTTATGCAGCACCCCAACTCACCTTTCCCCTTAAACAAGCATAAGTTGGTTTTCTAAATTTGAGACCCTGTTCTGTTCTGTAATTCAGTTCCTGTGTAGCCAAGTTTACATTCCGTGTATTACTGATATCTTATGATGTTTCTTTTTCTGTGTGACTTATTTCAGTTAGAATCATCGTACCTGAATCCACTCATTGTGCTGCTACGGGCCTGATGACATAGATTTCACTGCTGAGTGATACTGCATTTTACGTAAGTACCACATGTTCTTTATCCATTTTTCACTTTCTGTGATATTGAACTTGTACGGTAAACGAGGTTCTTGTAAACAGAGGCGTCCCAAACATTGGGGTGGCTGTATCTTTTTGATTTTAATTTCCCTAAGCTATAGGACCATAAGTGGAAGTGCCCTAGGCTCTGTTGCTTTGTTTTTTAGATGTTTCAGGAAACACCATACACTTCTCCCGAGTGTCTGTTGGCAGTTTACATCCCGCCCATCAGCATAACAAGGCTCCCAGTTCTCCATGGCCTGTCCTGCCTTTCTGGATTTTACACTTTTTTCAGATGGCCCTTTTGACCGGGGGGGGGGGAAGTGAGACTTCATTGTAGTGCAGATTTCCTTTGCAAGCTTGCTTGGTTGGCCAAAAAGGGCGTATGCGTTTTTTCCTGAATATATTCAGGAAAAAACGCATACGCCCTTTTTGGCCAAGTGCATCATTGTGGACGTTCTGCCTCTTTTCCTATGCTTTCAATGCAATTCCAGTCTACCTCCTGAAATCGGTTTCCTGCAATTCTGCCCCGCTTTCAAGTCCTCTTGGCAGCCTTACTTCAGTATATTTTTGGACGATAGTTGTCATTTATAACTCTGCAGGTTTGTGAATTACAGTGCCCCTGAGCTCCTTTCTTCAACTCGTTTTCTTGTGAGCTGGCCGCAACACTGCAGGATGGCTTCAGGCCCTAATCTGGTTCCGGCACGGCACGCTGAGCCTTTGGTTATTTCCTCTTCCTGGTGGGAAATGAGAGTTAAATTTGCCCGTCCAGACACCTCCAGCTAGCCTCTCATTGGTTCTCGCTATTCCTGTTCATCTTCCGCAGAAATTGCAAACTGGGCCAAACAGGAGGTTAAAGGGACTGACTCTCCAAGTCGGGAGAGTGTTAGTAAAGCGTCTGGAATGTTGCACCCGAGTACCAGGGTACGAAAACTGAGACATATTTGAACACGTCTCCCGATCACATGGTTGATCATACTCTAGGTTCCACATGCATGTTTTAGCTGAAGGAAGAATACCTTAAACCTGGGTAGTTGAAACCCGTGGAATGGGTACCATGCAATATGACTTCAAAGGGTCTTCATTTGCTCACCGAACCTCTCCAATCCTATCACTGCTGCGTTTATGTCCCTGTACACATGCTTGATTCTCTTTCGGAGACATAGCAATCCATAGGTTTTAAGATACTTAAGAGTCAGGTACATTCTTAGGCGTTTAATATGCGGTGTTGAGTCCATTTCGTTGAGCAAGGAGTAGCTCTTGTCTATTCCATATTTGGCTTAAGGAACTTTATCTGTGCTCATTTCAATCTCTGGTTTTATGCAGCACCCCAACTCACCTTTACCCTTAAACAAGCATAAGTTGGTTTTCTAAATTTGAGACCCTGTTCTGTTCTGTAATTCAGTTCCTGTGTAGCCAAGTTTACATTCCGTGTATTACTGATATCTTATGATGTTTCTTTTTCTGTGTGACTTATTTCAGTTAGAATCATCGTACCTGAATCCACTCATTGTGCTGCTACGGGCCTGATGACATAGATTTCACTGCTGAGTGATACTGCATTGTACGTAAGTACCACAAGTTCTTTATCCATTTTTCACTTTCTGTGATATTGAACTTGTACGGTAAACGAGGTTCTTGTAAACAGAGGCGTCCCAAACATTGGGGTGGCTGTATCTTTTTGATTTTAATTTCCCTAAGCTATAGGACCATAAGTGGAAGTGCCCTAGGCTCTGTTGCTTTGTTTTTTAGATGTTTCAGGAAACACCATACACTTCTCCCGAGTGTCTGTTGGCAATGTACATCCCGCCCATCAGCATAACAAGGCTCCCAGTTCTCCATGGCCTGTCCTGCCTTTCTGGATTTTACACTTTTTTCAGATGGCCCTTTTGACCGGGGGGAAGTGAGACTTCATTGTAGTGTAGATTTCCATTGCAAGCTTGCTTGGTTGGCCAAAAAGGGCGTATGCGTTTTTTCCTGAATATATTCAGGAAAAAACGCATACGCCCTTTTTGGCCAAGTGCATCATTGTGGACGTTCTGCCTCTTTTCCTATGCTTTCAATGCAATTCCAGTCTACCTCCTGAAATCGGTTTCCTGCAATTCTGCCCCGCTTTCAAGTCCTCTTGGCAGCCTTACTTCAGTATATTTTTGGACGATAGTTGTCATTTATAACTCTGCAGGTTTGTGAATTACAGTGCCCCTGAGCTCCTTTCTTCAACTCGTTTTCTTGTGAGCTGGCCGCAACACTGCAGGATGGCTTCAGGCCCTAATCTGGTTCCGGCACGGCACGCTGAGCCTTTGGTTATTTCCTCTTCCTGGTGGGAAATGAGAGTTAAATTTGCCCGTCCAGACACCTCCAGCTAGCCTCTCATTGGTTCTCGCTATTCCTGTTCATCTTCCGCAGAAATTGCAAACTGGGCCAAACAGGAGGTTAAAGGGACTGACTCTCCAAGTCGGGAGAGTGTTAGTAAAGCGTCTGGAATGTTGCACCCGAGTACCAGGGTACGAAAACTGAGACATATTTGAACACGTCTCCCGATCACATGGTTGATCATACTCTAGGTTCCACATGCATGTTTTAGCTGAAGGAAGAATACCTTAAACCTGGGTAGTTGAAACCCGTGGAATGGGTACCATGCAATATGACTTCAAAGGGTCTTCATTTGCTCACCGAACCTCTCCAATCCTATCACTGCTGCGGTTATGTCCCTGTACACATGCTTGATTCTCTTTCGGAGACATAGCAATCCATAGGTTTTAAGATACTTAAGAGTCAGGTACATTCTTAGGCGTTTAATATGCGGTGTTGAGTCCATTTCGTTGAGCAAGGAGTAGCTCTTGTCTATTCCATATTTGGCTTAAGGAACTTTATCTGTGCTCATTTCAATCTCTGGTTTTATGCAGCACCCCAACTCACCTTTACCCTTAAACAAGCATAAGTTGGTTTTCTAAATTTGAGACCCTGTTCTGTTCTGTAATTCAGTTCCTGTGTAGCCAAGTTTACATTCCGTGTATTACTGATATCTTATGATGTTTCTTTTTCTGTGTGACTTATTTCAGTTAGAATCATCGTACCTGAATCCACTCATTGTGCTGCTACGGGCCTGATGACATAGATTTCACTGCTGAGTGATACTGCATTGTACGTAAGTACCACAAGTTCTTTATCCATTTTTCACTTTCTGTGATATTGAACTTGTACGGTAAACGAGGTTCTTGTAAACAGAGGCGTCCCAAACATTGGGGTGGCTGTATCTTTTTGATTTTAATTTCCCTAAGCTATAGGACCATAAGTGGAAGTGCCCTAGGCTCTGTTGCTTTGTTTTTTAGATGTTTCAGGAAACACCATACACTTATCCCGAGTGTCTGTTGGCAATTTACATCCCGCCCATCAGCATAACAAGGCTCCCAGTTCTCCATGGCCTGTCCTGCCTTTCTGGATTTTACACTTTTTTCAGATGACCCTTTTGACCGGGGGGAAGTGAGACTTCATTGTAGTGCAGATTTCCTTTGCAAGCTTGCTTGGTTGGCCAAAAAGGGCGTATGCGTTTTTTCCTGAATATATTCAGGAAAAAACGCATACGCCCTTTTTGGCCAAGTGCATAATTGTAGACCTTCTGCCTCTTTTCCTATGCTTTCAATGCAATTCCAGTCTACCTCCTGAAATCGGTTTCCTGCAATTCTGCCCCGCTTTCAAGTCCTCTTGGCAGCCTTACTTCAGTATATTTTTGGACGATAGCTGTCATTTATAACTCTGCAGGTTTGTGAATTACAGTGCCCCTGAGCTCCTTTCTTCAACTCGTTTTCTTGTGAGCTGGCCGCAACACCGCAGGATGGCTTCAGGCCCTAATCTGGTTCCGGCACGGCACGCTGAGCCTTTGGTTATTTCCTCTTCCTGGTGGGAAATGAGAGTTAAATTTGCCCGTCCAGACACCTCCAGCTAGTCTCTCATTGGTTCTCCCTATTCCTGTTCATCTTCCGCAGAAATTGCAAACTGGGCCAAACAGGAGGTTAAAGGGACTGACTCTCCAAGTCGGGAGAGTGTTAGTAAAGCGTCTGGAATGTTGCACCCGAGTACCAGGGTACGAAAACTGAGACATATTTGAACACGTCTCCCGATCACATGGTTGATCATACTCTAGGTTCCACATGCATGTTTTAGCTGAAGGAAGAATACCTTAAACCTGGGTAGTTGAAACCCGTGGAATGGGTACCATGCAATATGACTTCAAAGGGTCTTCATTTGCTCACCGAACCTCTCCAATCCTATCACTGCTGCGTTTATGTCCCTGTACACATGCTTGATTCTCTTTCGGAGACATAGCAATCCATAGGTTTTAAGATACTTAAGAGTCAGGTACATTCTTAGGCGTTTAATATGCGGTGTTGAGTCCATTTCGTTGAGCAAGGAGTAGCTCTTGTCTATTCCATATTTGGCTTAAGGAACTTTATCTGTGCTCATTTCAATCTCTGGTTTTATGCAGCACCCCAACTCACCTTTCCCCTTAAACAAGCATAAGTTGGTTTTCTAAATTCGAGACCCTGTTCTGTTCTGTAATTCAGTTCCTGTGTAGCCAAGTTTACATTCCGTGTATTACTGATATCTTATGATGTTTCTTTTTCTGTGTGACTTATTTCAGTTAGAATCATCGTACCTGAATCCACTCATTGTGCTGCTACGGGCCTGATGACATAGATTTCACTGCTGAGTGATACTGCATTGTACGTATGTACCACAAGTTCTTTATCCATTTTTCACTTTCTGTGATATTGAACTTGTACGGTAAACGAGGTTCTTGTAAACAGAGGCGTCCCAAACATTGGGGTGGCTGTATCTTTTTGATTTTAATTTCCCTAAGCTATAGGACCATAAGTGGAAG